>NW_027279947.1:0-230000 GCF_046629955.1 Centroberyx affinis
TCTGCTTCTCTATATCTATCTATATGTCCTCCTTTGTTATTGGTGTAGTTTTGATGAGGAAAATCAATAAGGGATAATGGCTTTTACCTGGATTCCATTCATCAGTGCACTTCATGAAAAGAGTAAGCGTACATTGTACATGCCGTGTAGATTGAGTGCAATAAGAAGAATGAAGTGTTCCAAGGTCTCTGGAGAATTCAGGGTCACTCTAACCCTCTACTGTGAGTAAATTCATGCATTTACTGAGGTGCTACCGCTATCATGAAATAGCTAGTAAAAGTATCATCTAGCCTTGAATTGAGACTATTTTTTTAAGGTAAAAAAAAATAGAATAACGTCTGACCGAGTGTGTGTTTAAAATATCTAAAAAAAGATAAAGAAGGTGAAGAAATTGATAAGTGGTTAGATTAATTCTGATTCATACTGATTTCCTCTTGGGGCATCTTGCAGGTATTCAATTTTCCAAAAAAGCTTTGAAGCAGGATGGGACTCGCTGAGACAAAAGAAGCTCTACAGAGAAAAACTCTGATCCTACAGTCAAGGGTGATTTCTCCACGCTTGGATAGCGACTGGCGACAGTGTCGAGCCAATTTCACTGAAGACCACTTTAGATCAAACACCCAGTGAGGTCATGGTTTAAATCAGTGATCAGTGCGTTGGTACATGTCCTGCTTTTAGGAACACAATGCTTGTGTTGTTCCAAAGAGGATTACAAAACAATTCCCACTTCCAAGCCAGGAAAGACTGTTGCATCATGGCTAAATGGTGCCACAACACATAAACATGCCATATCAAGCAACTCACAAGATAAGGTATTCTTTGAGTGTTGTGGGAGAACTAAATGGTTTTAGTGTGAGGTTGGAAATGCCCAGGAGTTGAAAGACACAATGTGTTTTTGCTGCAAAAGGCACAAACACACTCTGTCAAGCAAATCACTAGGCTTGCTTGTATCCATTTATTGTTGGTGCAAGGTTGGAAATGCCTTGTCAAAAGAGAAAACTGTTATTGTTACAAGACTTCTGGCAGTAAATTTTGATTTTGCTACTTGAAATTAAACTAGGATTTTAAATTCCTGAGACAATTTCAAACAATCAGTGATCACATGTGACATATCTCATAGCACATTGTACAGACACTGAATCTGCACACATCTGTATATGTAAAAGACCTTTACTCTCCAATTTGTCTTTATGTGAGAGGCATCAAGGACACCATGCTAGTCAGCCGTTAAAATCGTCCTGAAATCCAAATGGCAGTGGCAAAAAGCAGTAATAGACAGAATAATGACAGGGGGAGAGTAGGCGCTGACTTGAGAAGCTGGAAGGGATCGCAGAAAGCTGTTGCCATGGCCGACAGTAAGAAAATGGGAACGAAATGATTCATTTTGCCCTGTTGGCTTGAGATTGCCCTCGCTGGGGAGGATAGGGAGAAAAATAGTTGTGGTGTTTACCTGGTTTGGCTTTTGAGTGGTGACAAGGGGAAGGAGAGATAGATGGCAGGCATGGGAGGGGAGTTTTATCAATCCTGCACTGGCAGAACAAAGGGACATGTGACAGTGAATGCAAGGGTGTCTAGAGGGGAGGACTGCAGTCAAGAACATCTTTATTCGGGTCCAAGTCAATCTGAAGACCAGATACAGGTGTGTTTGACTCAAGACCAAGTCCAAATTGAGGCCAAGTCAAGAGCGAGACCAGAGAAAATCGAATTCTATTCAACACCAAGACCGAAAGAAGAAATAAACATTGTATATATCTTCCCAAGTTTCTTTTGGAACAGCAGAGATGTAGATCTATCTGCAGGATAGATAGGATCCAAATGATTAATGTGTAAGATTTTGACTAATCAATAGAAGTTTGAGGACCATCACATACTATACAAAGGTATAATCCCTTAAATAGTTTGGAGTGCTGGGGGAGAAGATAAATAAAGGTGGACCAGCTGTAGAGAAATATATCTTTGAAAAGTAGAGAGAAAGTAGAGAAGTAGAGAGTCGAGAAGAAAGTAAAGTCAACATCCGAGGTCAAGACAAGTCTGAGTGAAAATAGACATGATACCGAGACAAGTCCAAGATGTTCTACAGCTCTACAGCCGGGCTAGAGGGTACAAAGTGACATGAAAATCCCACTGAAAGGTTTTGCTCTTACCTCTGTTTCATCAGAGAATTAAACAGCGAGGCACAATGAGCACATTGGTCCGGGACATGAAAGCCCAGGCCTGCCCTCCTCTCCTGGCCCGGGACGCCGCGTCTATAACAGGAACAGACAGTCACACTTCTTTTCAGTCGGAGCTGACCTGCAGCGGAAACACACACTGACCCAGATAAGCAGGCATTACATTGTCCATTAACCAGCACAAGTCCAAGGCCTTTGGCTGTTTAATTTGGTGTGTTAAAAGATTATGTAAGGTATCACAGATATGATTTCAGATATGTTTTTTTAAGTTTTTATACATCTAAAGACCATTGCCTAAAAAAAATTCTAACATTTCTTGAGAATCTACATCTTTGGGCCACTGAATGATGAAATTAAAGTAACATTTCTGCTATCTGGTGATACATTTTAGAGTTGTTATATAGCGTAAGGCATCCACAAAGCCAGATATTTCACACTGATCACGTAACAGGCAGGGAATATGAGGCTTGACTCATTAAACTCACTAGACCTGTCTTCCTTAGATTTGATCAACTCATTTTCAGATGCAGTCAAGATATAAATATTGCAGACATCTTCGCTGTAATACATACTAAGCAGAAAACATTCAACAACCAGCTGGATGCCTGTTTTTCCCCTTGCAGCATACTGTATCTACTGCAGTTTTCCCATTTGGTTTCAACAGGCGTTTGGGACTGAGCAAGCCAGTCTAGAAGCACTCATTTTTACTGTTCCCCTGAGCTTCAAGTTCACGGCTGTCCCTTTGTGCAGAGTAATCTCTGACGTTTACCTTCCAACAATGGCTGAGTCACTCATTCACCGCCATTCAAAGCAACACTGCATCTCAAAACTTGACAGAGATGTGGCGGTGTCAAAGTTGATGGCGAAAGAGGGAGTGTGGAAAACACTGCCTTTTAACACATATCGCCTCCAGCCTTCAATTTCTCCTGTAAGAGATGAATAGCGTTGCATTTAAAGCTGCGCACCGGAGGAGAAATCTACTGTAAGCCATATTCAATGTCTCCTATCTACTCATTGTCTCCTATCTGCTTCAAATAGTATCTTACCCTGAAAAAGTGTCTAGTTCTATGTGGATTTTTTTCATATAGCTCTTATTTCTTGTAATATGTAAGTAATGTACATTTACAGCCGATGGTGAAAGAAATCTCATCATCTCATTCTCTACTGTGGAGCGGCTTGTGTGCAATAGCTCCTCGCTAGTGAGCCCCATCACTTGGTTCACAGCTAATCTGAGGAGAGAGGATGTGCCAACTAGGATCGAACGTTATAAAAAGGGCCTCGGTGACCTCGTTTGAGTGGAGAAAGTTTGAAAGTTTGTAAAGATATCCTCGCCTGGCCTTAGCAAAAGCTACTGATGGTCATTGGAGGTGTTGAGAGCGGGTTTTATGCTGAGTAAACAGCCATTAAAGAGAGATGGGCAGCTCTGCGTGACCTTGGTTGAACCGACTCCAGGAACAGCCAAGCCTGGGAGTGTGGTTCAACACACTGTGCTGACACAACATCCAGTCTTGGCTCCAGCCATGCGACCTCTCTTATTTTCCTAAGTGGCAGTATCTTATTTAGTGCTGCCGCTCTTGTTTAGCATTGTCTGTGCGTATGATTCCCTCTCCTTCTCTGCCATCGTCTACCAACAGCTGGCGTCAGTCACCGCAACGCTTCCCCGAAAAGATCCTTTGGATGATGAACGTCATGTTTACTTCCTCTGAGGGCTGGAGAGCATTTTAGATAAAAGCAGCTTTTGGTCAGAGTCGCCGTGTTCCGAAATCATACAGAAACTAGCATGTTTGTGAACATCAGCACTGATTATTTTGAGTAAATTATGAGCTGTTGAGACTGTAATTTAACAAATACAGCCTTTGTTGATTAACAAATCCTTTGCCCAAATCCAAAGGCTTTGACTCCAGTGTTAAGTGACGTTAATGATGCTGGTTTCAGTTATTGTTGTATACCAGTCTGTTGATTGTTGAAGAATTTTTTTCTTCTTTATTTTGACTTGAGTTATTAACTGTTAAATATTGGTGCTGATGTATTTTAGATGTGTTTTTTTGTATCGTCATCCTGTCTCAGTGTTGCCCTATGTTGAACTCTGCTAGCTACAAAACAAATTGTCCCTCTGGGATAATAAAGCTTTATTCTAACTCTAATTTATTGTAAGCACAATACATACATCTCCATTACTTCCTTGGTGATGCATCTTGTTGAAAGGCAGAACTCTGAGTAGTTTAAATAATATATTTTTGTCATGTTAAATTTTTATAAATGAGCACAGCACTATAATGTTAAACACTGCAGTGTCTAAAGATATCAAATACTTCATTGCCATTCCTTGATAAGCTCTACTTTGTGCCTTTTGATAATTTTGTGAAAGCAGGTGTCACATTATGCAAGCAGACACCTAATTTTGAAAGAAACCTCGTCATACTCTCAGGCCTTGGATTGTGAATAGCCCTTTCACTTCTCTTTCAAAAGCAATAATGTCACAGAGCGCACAGCGGCCCTCAAAATATTCCTGAGGAGATCTCTATTTATTGAGAAAACTCAAGAAATGACATTCGTGGGAAAAACTAATTTGTGCATTAGTCTGACAATTACTGAACTAAGAGTTTTGTTCCAAAAATGAGATATCAACCATTTGGGAAAACAAGTGTCACTCCTTTCATTCACGGATGATTAATTTTATTTTATATGGTGTTTTGGAACGAAGCACTTCAAATTTGCCGATTATAATTAGCTGAGCTCCATTTCCTGTGGGATACGAGCACCATGTAATCGTTGCCGTCTTACCACTTGTACCACAGGCGCACAGGGAGGGGAGGTGCAGCGGACCTGACAGCCTGGAATGCGCAAAGTGTCACCGACTCCCACAAACCACTGGGAGGGTCAAGGGTCACCCCAGTCATTTCCACAGATGTTGTTTTCCTGTTCCTGTTGGCAACTGGATATCTACTGATCCCACTGAGAACCACTGTTGAGTGTGTTCTGCACAGTTTGCAGCTGTTCACTTCAAAAGTAAAGGAACCTGCATATAGAACAGTGGCAAATTCTTCTTCTTCTCTTTTTTTATCAGAGTAGAGACTTGATTGAAAAGATCTGAACATCTTTCACCTTTCTGAAATAGATGAATATTCTCATTATGATCAATAGGTGGCGCTCATGAACCTAAAATCAGACAGATGTGCTATGTTGACTCTCCTGACAGCTTTTGCAAGATCATCCCATCAAATAAATCACTGTTGCAAACAATGAGTCAAATGGGGATTAACTAAATTTTGTATTCACCAGTTTTCATATCTTTGGCCCTAATTGTTTCCTTTAAAAATTCTTTATATGTGCTTTTAAATTGTTACCTGATATCCAATATCTCCCATATTAATCAATGTAGATTTGTTCAAAAATACATGATTGCTTTTCTTAAATGTCACTATTGAGTAAGCAAGGGTCTAAAGATATCTAATAACTACACTGCTTAACATAATTTCAGTTTTTCACTGAAGTGTGCAGACCTACTGAGTGAAACGACCTTTTTCCGCCACAAAAACATTGCAAGTCTCTGTCCCTCATTCCCATTCTTGGCTGCTGAAACTCTTATTCAGGCATTTATCACTTCAAGATTTGATTAATGCAACAGCACCCTCTACGGCACATCCTCCAAAGTCCTGAGCAAACTGCAGTACGTCCAAAACTCTCCTCCTGTGTGCTGCCTCAGTCCGGCTCCAGGGATCACATTACTCACAGCCTTCAGAACGCCCATTGGCTTTGCATCCAGCAAAGAATGCAGATCAAGCCACTTCTCTCTTCATACAAAGCTATCCATCACCTGGATCCTTCTATCTCGCCGACCTCTTTAACCGTCACACACATGGAGGCTCCAATCAGCTGCTGCCAAACTCCTGAACCTCAAGGACAGAAAATTTCACTTCAGTCAAAATCATAGTTTGGGCGTGGAAGTGAAGTTTTCTGTATGCATGGATCATGTCTCTCTCTCTCTCCCATTTCTTGACTGCTTTCTCAAGCCGTGCTAATGTGTGACATATTCGATGCAGCTGAGACTTTTTTGTTGATATGATTTCTGTTGATATTATTTTATTAGGAGGTTTAACCTTTTTTCTTTTTGCCATTTACTTTCATGATCTTATTATGCTGTAGCTGCATTGTTGTACTTTTCTAAAAGACAGATAGATAGATAGATAGATAGATAGATAGATAGATAGATAGATAGAGTTTTAAGTGGAGTGATTACTACGATGATTTTAAAGTCAGTTAAACTTTTTGTGCAAATCTTAAAATTTGCACAAAATTGATAGGGTAATAACTTGTGCTCAAAGCATAAGAATAAAAAAAAGAATAAAAAATAAATCATGCTTGGGACCACTAAGCAGTGTGTGGGCATTCTCTTGTTTTTAGGTTAATAACTTGGCTATCTTTGCTCCCATAGTTTTTATTCCCAATTAATGCACTTGCCAAATTTAAAGTCATTCTGACCATCTGCTAGTGCAGTGGCAACCTAATAGAATAGAAATAAAAACTTTATTTATATATCACTCATTTATATATCACTTATTAACAGCAATAGAATGAAGAGGATAAAAATAAATAGCACAAGAGTTCAAAAGAAATTAACAGAAAACAGAAGAAAAAAGGCACAAAGAATAAAAAGAACACAAGACAAACTAAACTGAAAACATTTGCATAAAAACCCATCTAGCCCCAAGAAGACATTTAAAAGATGAAACTGACACTGGACTGACACTGGACTGCAATAGACAATAAGAATATACAACACAAACTCTGTGTCCAGTAGAATTTCTGTCATTATTAACACAATCGTCATTAAACTTGGACATCAGCATCACATACAGTGATGACATGAGGGTCTGAGGCCTTGCCAGACATCAGAGCAGTCAATAGCAGTTTACCTTCAGACTGTTCCAGCTGTAGCCACACATAATGGACAGGCAGCTCTGTTGGAGCCAGCTAGCCCATTAGCCTGGGCTAATGCATCCAGGACACTCCACCATGCGCTGCCCATCACTCCAGACTGGATCTGGTTTCACACTGAAGCCGCCCCATCTCTCCTCTTCTTCTCTGCAACTCACGCTCCAAAACAATGACCCAGAGAAACCCAGAGAAACCCAGAGAAACCGGACAGAACAAATCATGGAATAGCTGCTGCTATTTGTAATACTGTATGTGCTTTTCCTCTCTCATAGTAAATAAGTTTGTGTAGTGAATTCTGTGTCTTTATCACTGCATTGGATGTAATGGTTACAAGTAAAAATCAAGGCCTGGGACAGAATATAAAGTAGCTGTAATGCTGTATGTGCTTTTCCTCTCTCATTGTAAATAAGTTTGTGTAGTGAATTCTGTGTTTTCATCACTGCACTGGATGTAATTGCTCGGGTTACAAGGGAAATATTAAGGCCTGGGACAGAATATAAGGTAATTGGCAAGCATATTTGGGGCCTGTTGGCATGTATATTGTTAAAGACACAGGTTGCATGTCCAGTAAATAGTTCCAACTGCATGTTTTGATGACAACAAATAAGAAAAACTTTGTGCAGAGGTTGTGCATTATACATGTACAGTAATACATATCAGTTTCCTGCTTCTCCTCAAAATGTAAAGTGGATATTGGCTCAATCAGAGGGTGAAATTGTTTTTGACCATGCCTGTGATCTTGGGTTTCACAGCTCTGCCTTGCTAAATGGACCGGGTGCATTAGGGGCCGGAGAGCAGCGCGCTGCAGAGTGCTCTTAAAAGGCGAGAAGAAAAAACAGTGGAGACAGCCTCCCTTTTGTCAGCCCGCCGCCCCGCTATAGAGGGACAGTGACACGTACCAGCCATGTATGGAAGCGCTGGGTATCGGGTTGCAGCGCTCAAATCAAAACAATCATCCAGGCTGAGGGAGGGCAGGATGTATGTGGAGGGTATAGACACTGACATGAAGGCCGGCAGCTGACGGAGGGTGAAAGTTTTCCATCTCCTCCTGATCCTGCTCTTCTGGGTCCAATAGAGTTTGAAAATACTTCTTAGCGTTTGTTTTAACGTGCTTTGAAGTACCAGACGGGTCGTGTTTGCCACATAGGACACCACAAGTGAGTGAAGATCAGTTTAGTGTAATTTTCTGTGATTGGTAACTTAAGTTACACTACCTGAATTCTCCTAATGTGGTAACCTCCACTCCAGAGTTGGGGTCAATTAATGATTAACTCATCAATTCCAAATCAGCTGAGGAATTGGAATTGGAATTTGAAAAAAACCTAAAGGAAACAGATTTGGAATTGAATTGGAATTTCAGGAAGTTGAATTAAATTCAACTAAACTCTGTGAAATTCCATGTTTTTTTGTTTTTTCTTACCGCATATCTGAAATTACACATAGTGTTACATATTATCAATACTGAATATCATTAAATGTTAAAGGTTCCTTTCAGGTGGTATTTTATGCGAAACATAATGTAATCTAATCTAATTGTAACACATACATTATGATTGAATGTATTTGATTTGTTTAACTGTCTTTTGTTTGATTCATAATGTTTGATTTATAATGTTTAGCAAGTCAAGACAACCTCTCTTAGAAGTGGAATTTCATGGAATTTAATGGAATTCAATTCAGTTTCCTTCATTCATTCTAATTCGATTCCAATTCTGTTTCCTTAAAGCTGGGTGCAATTCCAATTCCAATTCCAATTCCAACTCCAGGAACTGAATTGGACTTTACCATACATTCTCAATTCAGCTGATGAATGGCCCCCAACCCCCCACTCATCTGGTACCACAAGAAGCAGACCGCATCAAAACACACAAAATGATTATTATTCGCAAAAAACACTTTTTGACCCAGACAATGATGCATCCTCCGGGCATATCACACCTTTTCCTTTAGTTTGTTTCTCTCTCTCTTTCTCTCTCTCACACACACACACACAGACACCCACATTTTCTCTCACTTCCACATGCGGCGGTGGGAGGGTGACTCATCACGTTGAAGCAAATATGCCAATAGTGTGCACCGCCGGCAGGGTGTGTAAATTCCACACCTGTCCCATCATCCTCTCTCCCTCCCCTCGTCCCTCCACTCTCCCCTCCGCTCTCCCCTCCCTCTTTTGTGCTTTTCTCTCTTCCACACGTACTCCCCCTCTCTTTGCCCACACCTCACACTGAACAGCTTGAGGAGCAGAAAGCGGCCGCTGTCTTGCTAAGAACATACAACAGCAAGACAAGAGCATAAGATAGAGACAAGACATTGGGGTTTGACAACGTTGAGGGCCTGTGTCTCTCTCTCTCTCCCTCTCTCTCTCTCTCTCTCTCTCTTCCACCTTTCACGTCATCGTCCAACAAACTGGTGAGTTGTGATTCACATCTTCTATAGGCGCTTTTATTACTAGATGCAAGAACTGGCATGAGATTGGTTTCTTAACTTCCAGGTCAATAGAGGAGGAATGTAAGATGGGATGTAGCAAACTGTATGCAAAACATGAATTTTAAAATGTTTTGGAATGATTCACTACACTATCAGTTACAACTTTGATTCCTAAGTGCATCTTTTCATAGTAAGAGGATACTACTACTGAATATGGAGCCCCATTATTGCTTATTTCTTTCTGTCTCCCTCTTCCTCTCTTGTTCTCTATCCTTCTCTCCCTCCCTACTTTTTTTCTGAGATGAACTTTACTTACTTCTGAAATGCTTTATTGTTTTTTTTTCTGTCTGTTGGGCATCCCATGTAGAAGAGATCTTTGACCCCAGCAGGACTGGAGAAATAAAGGTTAAACAAAGTAATGTATGTGATGGTGATAGCAGTGCCGTGAAGTTGGAAGGCTTTGTCCTGTTGTTTATTTAATCCCAGGATGGATCATCACGCTTCTTCTCCAGCAGCGGAGAGCGGAGGCGGCGGGATGACAAAGGCTGCGGCTGCCTTTTCTTCTCCTGGAGCAGGGTGAAAAATGACATAATGACAGTGGAGCTCAGGTAACTTCACTCAGACACCGATACTCTTGAAACTAATCCAACCTGGGTTGTGTTTACCAAGTTTATGCCGCCGTAGGAGTGTGAAATTCATTGTGAATACAGAGCCTATGATGATGTTTTATTTGGGAGGCAACAATAGAGAATTGATGAGGACAATGACAGAATAGCCTCATTAATACTGTTATTAAGTCTCATTATCTCCTATCCTCCTATCCTCTCCTATCTCGTATACTGTGATTTAAACCAGCGCGTCTTTGACGAGAAAAGAGATAATGGAGAAAAATATGATTACATGACACTTCGCTGTAAGTAAAAGAAACCGCACGAATATCAGGTTGGTGTGTGTGCGCACGTATACAGTATGTAGTACGTGTGTGTGACAAGTTTTGCTGGTAAGGCTCCAGCTCAAAGCAGTATGAACGTGAGAGTGAGTTGTTTTCCACTGAGCAGTGATGTCATGACACCGCTGTTGGGTGGACTAACAGTTTATTCTGAAAACTGAGCCCGTGTCCTGAGGCTCAGACAAACTATCTGAGCACAAACCAAGAGGGAGAGACTCTTCACAGCCGGGGAGGGGGTGGAATATACCCACCAAGCGCAAAAAAGAGAAAGCTGATAGCTGTTTTGAAAGTTTATAAAACATCTAGTAGTCACGCAGTTTACGTCCAGTTTAGAAAACCCTCTATTGCTGGGCTGCCCAAAGCCGGGCCCGAGGGCCTACTGTGGCCCTACACAATATTTGTTTGGCCCATTTGATCACTCCAGAGAATGCAAATGCTCTGTATCTTGTCTATTTTAGTGCAATTTAATTACATCTGAGGAGGGAGGTGAGACAATTCACCTTTTATTAGGCTTATTACGATGCAAGTTGGTGCTAAAAGATCCTGAGAAGCTATTAAACTTTTTGCATTTCAAAGTAATAAACTGTTGTCCAGTGGCAATTTTTGGCCCACAACTTATCTTACATTTGCCCTAATGGCAAAAATTTGGGGCACCTCTGGTCTTGTACATTCACAGTGTAATATGGTAAACTGATATGATTTTATAAGCGTATCGTCCATATCTTCTGCTATTTCTAATTATCTCATTTTCTTCTACAGAGTCAGCCTCAATGTATGCCATGACTACTGAGCCTGGACCTGGTTTTCTCATTTGGATAAATCACTGAAATCACTGAACAGCAGCCAGTGGTTTATGCCTCATTACAGTGTATGACATGATTGTGTATGATTCCAATCAATTTCATGATCTCCAGTAATTATCTGTATATTTTACACTATAAGTGTAAAAACAAGTTTCTCTCTGTGCGTTGTATAAAGAAACGTTTCAATGAATTCTTCTCTATATACAGAATGATATACAAATCTCACATTTCGGCTCAAACAGCCGGACGGTCGTTGCTCTCCTCCTCCTGCAAACGCCGTCCCGGAGTGACTTTTCTGAAGATGCAGAACTTAGCTCATTAGTGAGCATTGAACCAAACGGGAATTGTTCACAGTGGCTAAGTTCAGTGTCTGACATGAAAGAATGGGTTCCTGCGCCGAGGTGAGGGAAGACGACACGAAAGGACGGGAAAGCCAGGCCATCTGCAAAACAAACAGGAATGCTGTAAAAGCCTTTGCATGTCCAGACACACTGTACAGTATTCAGCTTCCCTCTGGTTTGTGTGACTTTCATGGCTGGGGGAGAAAAAGGCCAATAACACATGACAATAGTTACTGCGATTTGTAAATCACAGCAGCCATTCACACAGTATCATCCTACTTTTACTTTAAATATAGGATATTAGCAACACATTGTGTTTTTTAAATGTTTTTACCTGGAGTTCAACATGCAAAATGTCTAAGATAAAGAGGATCCAGTCTGTAAAAGCATTATCAGTGTGTCAGGTATGGACTTACATTGCCTTCTACAGTTTAAAATAGTACCATGAGTTGTTTTAATTTTGTGTTATCAGTCATTGTGGGATTGTGGTAATGTGGAATTTGGGGTTGTGTACTCCTGTGCCTACTGAACTGGATTCAGTGTGTCTTTAAAGAACTGGCTCAGTCCAGCAGGAACAAGAGTGACACCTAATGCGACGCCATCAGCATCAACAACATCATCATGAACCTCATCATCATTATTACCATTAAAATGATCACGACTACCTTAGCAGAAATGACCATGAATATCTCTATTACAGCAATCAGCAGTGGATATTTTGTCAGGTTTAGTGAAGTTAGAAAGGAACAGTGTGTGCATGTATGTGTGCATCTGTCTGTGTAGGTGTGGTGTGTGTGTGTGTGTGTGTGTGTGTCCCAGTTTGTCTTCCTGTGTGTGTGGATCTGACTGCCTCTGTGGATGCTTGTTGTCAACAGCAGCTGATTTGTGCTGAGTAACAGTTTACGGCGCCTCTCTTCATTCTTCACAGTATAATAAGCTGTCACCGCATCTGCAAGCCTCTTCGCTAAATTAGGATAGACCGCCTCTCACGTGTGCAGTCATTATACACCCAAACGGACAGCTGCTGCTTTAGCATAGGCAAAACTGATAATCATAAGACATGTTATTGATTTTGGACAGCCTCAGCTGTCAGGGTGCCATGTACACAATTATTTTTCACCTTGAGCCGTGTTCCCATGGACTGTTGTATTAAAAATTCTGCAGATGTGTGCAGAAATCCACATAGGCTGCTTGGAATACAAACATAAAAAAAACTTGTTGCATTGCTATGAAATTTTAAACAGTGAAAGTAATTGATTTTTTTTCCCTGCTACACTGTAATTACACATACTATATGTGGTGCCTGACTAAATTCATGTTGAGATACCATGAAATGCAGACTGGACTTTTTATTCAATGATTGTGTGTGTGTGTGTGTGTGTTGATTATTGCTGTTTTAGACTTAAAACAGTGTAGCTCCTTCTGGAGGTTTGGAGAGCATCTACAAAGTGCACAGACTCTGCCCTTTCATGCTACTTAAGATCTGAATATATCAAGGACTGAAGCACTTAGCCTTTGTGAGGATTAAAGTAGCCTACTTGCTCTCAATTTGCCATTACTCTCAAACTGCTCTGTTGTGGCACCCAGCGGCAATTCCATATGGATAGTTGAGCTTAGCTGGTTTGGTTTATGCATGGTTACAAAATGGCAGAAGTTAAGTGATAAAAACTAATTGGTACGGAGGAGATTAAAAAAAAGGAACAAAATAACATCATGGGCCAGCAGTTGCAGCAGGGAGTGTTCAAATTTAGTGTTCACAAATGTATTTATGGATCTAAACATTATAATAGGTAAACTAATGATAAAACTGTGCACAGGCAGGCTACAGGTTACATGGCCTGTGTGAGCTCTATAAAGGTATTCATTTGCATAATGCTGCTATACTGCTGCCCCTCACAGGTACACTTCAGAGACTGGTCATTTAACCCCTGATGTGTTATCCACACATTAATTTTAAATTAATTTCCTATATAATTGATTGATTGAACAGGAATTCAGGTCTTCCCCATAAAAGAGATTCTGAATCTCAAGTGGACTTCCTGGTTAAATATAGGTTAAATAAATACAAGCCTAGTAATCATGTATAAAAAATCTTAGAAGTATACTCTACAAATATCACAGCAAAACTACAAACTGAATATCCTATAAGAATATTATGGGAATATTATGTCATACCATAGGAGAAAAAAATACAGTCATAAACTCACTATTGAGTACCACAGACACACTTTAAGTCCCTGTTGCAGTGGTATATAGGAATATTATAGTGATTTTTCATCATGAGAAGTTTAGGCGTGTACAGTGATCGTGTTGTAATACCTTGGAAATCCACTAGGGGCCGCTCAATCCTCACAACTCTCCCGTCATAACAAATGAGGTCAATTAACTTGCTCACTCAGAGAGACAAAATTATAATGTAGCCTACGTTTTGCTGGCAAGCCTCTCGCACTCTATCAGCTTTCCCTTTCGGTAATTTGAAAGTCTAACCTTCTCTCTTCCCCGTTATTATAAAGTTTGTCGGCGTTGGCTTTGCGGTTTTATCTCCTCTGGCAAAAGGGTGAAATCTTTCAGGTCAGTGAAGGGAAACCATCCACTTATTTCCACCTCGTCGACGAATGCGCGTGTGGAGAAATCTAGGAAGTAACTATCCGACCAGGACGACGAGGAGATCTTAATAAGGCCTTTTCTTTTAAATAACTGTGATTTATAAAAGCAATAACGTTGCCGAACCGTTGGGAAATTACTTTTGCATAATTTAAAACTGGGAATAAGCAGTTTTCTTTTGCTCACCGTTTTGGAAGCGCAGGTGGAGGAACTTTTTTTTTTTTTTTTCTTCTTTCCTCAAGTTGTATAATTGGAGAAACCCGGGTGCGGAGATCTTCCTCGTTGCTGTCAGCAATGTTTTTATTTTCTGAAATGAAGTGAGTGCTCTTCCTGGAAAGGTGAGGCTTATTTTTGACCGTCTAGTCGTGTTTGACACTTGCTACTGTTTCACATTTTTCACCTGGGCATATTTAGGGTGGGGAGTTTTGATGGGAATAAAGGGAAATATGGATTATCGGTTATATATGTCTGCATGTAAATGATTGGTAATGAAGCAAACAGACGTATGTTCTTATGTTTTTGTCTTTACACTGCTCTCCAGTAGCTTCCTTGCTTGTTGGACAAGTATGTACACGAACGTTTGGCATGTGTGAATAGATAATGTTAAAAAAAAAAAAAAAAAAAGTGCTGTGGAAAGTATGTTTGAAATGTACAAAAGCATGACTTGGAACAGTTCGTACTTCTTATTTCACTTCCACATTTCTCCCCCTCCCTGTCTTTCTCTGAAGTGGATGCTGGTAGAGAGATTGGGCCAGTGAGGTATGCTGAAGCCTGCCTCTGTGTGTCAGGATGAGCACTACAGATGGTCAGGATGGAGAGGCCCACGTTCTACACATCTACCCCAGGCCGTCCCGGGACGCGACCCCTCGCTGCACCCTGCGGGTCGGTGCCAGGGACACGGCGGCGGCGGTCGTCCAGAGGGCCGTGGCCGCTCTGGGCCTGGATGTGAGCCGGGCGTACGGTCTGCTGGAGCTGAGGGAGAGCGGAGGGGAGGAGCGGCTGCTGGAGGCCGGGGACCGTCCCGTGGAGCGGGCCCTGCTGTGGCCCCCGGAGGCCCGGGAGCGGCACCCTCAGAGCCAGGGGTATCACTTCATCCTACAGCAGCAGGCGAGCCAAGACGGAGGCGCCCCGGTGGAAGCCGGTGGAGAGGACTACGACGACCTGTGCAGCCTCCCCGCTTTGACTGAGGAGAGTATTCTGGAGGCTTTACGCCGGCGCTTCTACAAACACAAAATCTACACCTACGCCAGCGGCATTCTCATCGCCGTCAACCCCTATAAGTTCCTGCCCGTTTACTACAACCCCAAGTACGTCAAGATGTACGAGAACCAGCCGCTGGGCAAGCTGAGTCCTCATATATTTGCGATGGCGGACATGGCGTACCGCGGCATGCTGAGCAAGCAGGTGAACCAGTGCGTTGTGATATCCGGGGAGAGCGGCTCAGGGAAGACTGAGAGCACCAGCTATCTCATCCACTGCCTGACCGCCCTCAGCCAGAAGAGGTACACCACCATGGGGGTGGAGCGGACCATTCTGGGGGCCGGCCCGGTGCTGGAGGTAGGTCACCGATACAGAGCGGGTCACCTGCTAAAACCCCTAAACCAGGAGTACTCAACTATGTGCCATGGAGGGCTGAGAGAATGCAGGTTTTCATTCTAACCAAAGACTACAGCAGGTGATTTCCCTGATTAGTTCCTCCTCTCTGGTTACTCAGTGAAATCACCTGGTGTAGACTTTGGTTGGGACACAGAAACCCTGCTGGTTTTCATTCAAGGAGGGCGTCCTGGTGACTCAGTGGTCTAAGGCGCGTACCATGTAAACCAGTGATTCTCAACCTTTTTCATATCATGGATCCCTAATTCAGTCCACATTAGATCCACGGACCCCTATTTGATAACATTTTGTCTCTCTGACCCAAATCTGAGAATATTTTTATTGTCAGATATGATTTTGTCCAGAATTCCATGACTATCTATATTGTAGGAAGAGAGATAACAGTGAAACTATGATCAAAACAGTCATTCTTCTACATTCTGTAATTGTGTTAACTTCTTGTAGATGAAATAATGGTTAAGTTTAACCATTCATCAGTTTGCTGGGGACCCCCTGGAACCCCCTCAAGGACCCCTGGTGGT
Organism: Centroberyx affinis; assembly: GCF_046629955.1. Lineage (NCBI taxonomy): Eukaryota > Metazoa > Chordata > Actinopteri > Beryciformes > Berycidae > Centroberyx > Centroberyx affinis. The sequence goes on from NW_027279947.1 coordinate 16,369, forward strand.
CCCCGGACCCCACGTTGAGAACCACTGATGTAAACGCATCGTCCTGGGTTTGAATCCGGCCCAGGACCTTTGTCGCATGTCATCCCCCTCTCTCTCCCAGTCTTTTCCTGTCTCTATCGACTTTAAAACTGTCTATAAAAAGGCCAAAATGCCAAGAAAATCATCTGAAAAAATAGCTGGTAGGATAGAAAACCAGCAGCACTCTGTCCCGAAGATCAGGGTTGAGAACCACACTGACACCCACGTCTCTCATAACAATCGCATACCGGCAGCAGCGTAGACATAATGAGAACTTCAAGGTTGTATCGTATCTCTGTTTGTGTGAGAAACGTAGATTGCTTTTCTGGTCGCTGGTCATGAGTGTCAGATACTGATTGTACACGATATCAGGATTGCCTTCCTGACAGCGAGTTGCATAATCAATGCCTCAGTTGTCTCAAATTTAAATATACTCCACATACATGTCCTTATTCATGGCTGAATTCGATCGAACAGGTCAATCATCAATATGAGGACATGGCCTCCACTCGGATTCACCTGGTCTGATCTGTTTTAATGAAAGAGCAAGTGGTTCGAGTGTTTTGTGTTCCCAGGCTAGTTAACAAAACCAATCCTCTATCAGGTTTGAGCTTGAGAATTATTAGCTTGCTGGCTTATTATCTTACCTACTCATCAGCTACTGTTGCTGCAAGAGTGACAAACCAAGAATCTGTCATCCTGAATTCACAGAATCATGGTAATATGAATTTGTAGATTACCATATCTTTTTTTGTTTTTCTAGGTTTGTGTGTCTAATTTTAACCAGCTTAGGGCGTGATGTCTATTTAAAAACAAAACTACATTTGCATACAAAGTGCCCACCCATGTCTCATGTTCTTTTTTTAGTCATTTTTTGCTACCGTTATCCAGGAAAAGGAAACCACATGACAGATGAAGTGGGAACAACAGAAAACACCCCCATGTACAGGAAATGCATATAAAGCATTACTGTTTGCACCTCCTGCGATAAAATCATCAAATTTGTCAACAGTAACCACAAATAAATGCCCAAACATGATACAGCATAACATTTCCCTATTGAAATAACAAGAAATGCTCCACCCTGTAGTGTCCAGGCTGAAAAATACGAGAAGCTCCAGAACAGAGGATAAGATTGCTGTTTGCTTCTATTGTACAGTAGATACGCTACTTATTTGCTTGGCTAATTCTCTCACTGAACTCAAAGGGAAGGTCGTCTTAGTAAATGAACAGTGAGGAATGATTCGTTATCAGAATGAAGCGCCATGGCAAGGACACTGAGAATTTTCCGCATAAGAGTTCAGTTACTTTGTCAGCAGTGGGCAACAGTTTTGAAGACTTACTGACGTATAAATTATTTAAATATCTATATATATATGATCAGATAATGTCTTAAATCGAAAAGGACAGAGGGGAAATGTATATTAGCTGGGGATCCACATTTTTTCTTGTTTCTTGCCACAATAACATAACTTCAGTTTCACTCTCATTCGTGAAGTAAGGGGGCCTTTGTTGTTTGTTTGGCTTTCACATCAGTGTTGTGCTAGATGTGTCAATGAGTAACAGGGACGACACATTTTACTTTTTACAGAAGGCTGAAAAAAAAAGTCTGTTTGAATGCTACCTGGCCATTAAATAGGCCAGCACATTCTGAGGGAAATACCAGTCTTCTCAGTTCTTGGGAAAATTACAGTGTTTTTTCTGAAAAACACCCACTCAGCCTTGTTCTACATGCCTGTTTTCTGTGCTCAAGATCTGGGAGCGGGCCAGTAAGTGGGACACGAGGTATTCTATTAGTTGGAGTCGCTGCATACATAATGCATTTAGTATTATGATGAAACAGCGTGACTTGTTTCGTGCATGTTGTTGTTGTTGTTGACAGTATTGCTTGGGGCTCTTCACTTTACCATATCTCTGTACCATGTAAAACTCTTCCAACCGCTAATGTTATCATACATGGAAATAGTTAGTAATAGAATAGGCTGTACTTCAGTTTTTACTCAAAATGAAGCTAACCTTTTACACGAAAGCCTGTGGCCCACTCGATCACACACCCCTTCCCGAAGGACCAGCCCTTCCTCAGACTGTTGCTAAGTATGAATTCTTTCTGCGTCTCTGAACATCTCTCTGAACAAGTCTGACAAGTTTTTCCTTGAAATAACCAACAGCTATTTTACCCATTGACTGATTTTTACCAGCCCTTTCTCTTGCTCTTCCCCCGTTGGTGATCAAAGGGGGCTGAGAGTTGCATAGCTGGAGGAGGGCGGGAGTGGCTTTATTGTCTTAGTTTGATTTGTTTTTTTGTTTTTTTTAACTGGATGAAAAGGAAATGAGCTTGCTGAAGTTTAAGATGTCGTGCCACAGCAGTTAGTCTTGGGTTTAGCCAGAAGACGCTATGCATGTGGATAGCAGAGTGTTTACACAGCAACTGAATGTCAATGGGGCGGGAAAGGGCCAAAAAGCAGTGACCAGATTCCTGCAGTAGTAATGGGGTAATTGATGTGTTAATCTTTTGTTTGAGGTTTTTATGGTTCTGCCATTTGGCCTCATTGCAATGTTACTTTTGCTGTCATGGGAATTCCTCTGCGTTCAACATGAGTCATACCCTGATGTTTGTGTTCCTTTTTTTTTTTTTATCTGAAATGAGAGTGGCATGACTTTTGTTTCTTGCCTGGCATCTTTGTTTGAATGATATCTCACTACACATCAGTGTATGTGTGGGAATGACGCACGATTTTGATCTCTTTAACCAAATTGGAGACTGGAAAATGCAAAAACCTCTCACTGACCCATGCTCAGATTTAAGATGGGTGTTTGTGGCGGAGATATCAAAGTCTGGAAAATCTGCGAAAAAGAGTGCAATAGGCAGGTGATGGCACCTTGATTTAGTTACGAAGGGCTGTTTACTCTGACTGGGTGGTTGCTGTGAGACGGTTGGGTGTTGGGTGCTGGGTGGGTGTTGGGGATGAGGAAGCTGAGCCTTGAGCTCCACTAGGAGAATGTGAAGGGCGTTGGCTTGAAGGGAACACCAGAGACAGAGGAGAGAAACAGGAACGTGTCAGAACAGGCTCAGCAAGGTCAGCTGGCAAACCTACAGAACAACGTATAAATCACCTCCTTACTTCTTCAACATAGTCTCTCTCTCTCTCTCTCTCTCTCTCTCTCTCTCTCTCTCTCTCTCTCTCTCTCTCTCTCTCTCTCTCCAGTTCAGTATATATTGCCAAAGCTTTGGTAGTAATCAGTAATTATAAAATTAATAATAATGATGATTAAAAAAAGCCCAATAAACTGTATAATGAATAATAATGGTAATAATAATAGTTGTAATGTAAAAATAACAATATATGTGAAGGAGAGTATATCATAGAAAGTATAGTATAATAGGAAATACAGTAAAATATATAAAATAAAATAAATTGTAATGGAGTATGCTGATCTATAATATGTAAACAGTTTTTTTGTTTTGTTATTTCCTTTGCTCATTGTCTCTCAGGTTGTGGCACATAAAGACGTATTGAGTGGCACTATGAAATCTCTCTCTCGGTCTCTCTCTATCTCTCTCTATCTCTGCCCCCCCTTAAAAAATACTTCTCTTCATATTTCCCCCTCTCTTCATTTCCCTCCCTCTTCCTGCCACGTGCAAACAGTCTCGCTCCAATTTTTCTCTCCACGGTTCTTTCATCTCCTCTCTCTTCCCCGTTCAACTCCGTTGCATAAATTTTATTCATGTGGTAGAAAATGAAAGCCATGTTTGAGAAATCCCGCACTGTGTTCACAAAGGTGGGCTGGGGAGGAACATTCCAGTGACTCTGACGCTGTACCTGGCAGCGATGGGACGAGTGCAGCATGCAGGTCTGGCTGCCTGTCTGTGTAAGGCATCGCCTCGGCCTGTTGGGACACGACCCTCAGTACAGTAGAACGAAGCCTCCACATGCTGACACGGGCTCAGTTTGGACTTTTTTTTTTTACCTTTGGGAAAGGTTAGGCTTTGGGAAGTAGAAGCTGATCCAAAGTCAGTCCTCAGGAGCAACTCTTGAGCACCCATAATCCTCCAGTAGGCTTCACCTTACCCAATCAAATTGCCTGGGTGGAGTCTGTTGTTGTCAATGGTGATTCTTAGTAACTGTATCCAGTACGTTTCACAATAAAAACAAACACTGCTGGGGGACCGATCATAAGGTTTCACTTTTCCTTCCCAGCAGCTGGTATATTTCCCATAAGCCCAATGACTGTAGTAGTAGTAGTAGCACTGAGCAATTTTATTATTATCCATTTAAAAGACATCAAAATGGTTCTAGATATCTAGGCTAAAATGAGGTTAAAAGTTAAATTTTAGTAGACCTCTATATCATAAGCTACGTCTTCTGGGATATATGACAAAATAAAGTGATATCTTGTACATATGGACTTCACTGGTGCATATTTTGGATTTTTACAACTGTTTATGCATTGTTTAATTATGTGATAATGTATTTACTGCTTAGTGTAAAACTGGGCTATACATTGCCAAAAAGATCCTGGGTGATATGAGAGCTAAAGCATAGACGCAACGTTGAAATGACATCTAGTGCTCAGTGGGTAGTAGTTGTAGTAGTAGTTGTAGCTCTTTATTGATCCTGCAGTGGGAAATGTATTTATCAATGAAACACCTCAAGTAATACAATACACAGAACAAAGAACGACCAGGTTACCACTCGCATAAACAGAACAGAAAACCATTCATAAACACTAAATAATACTTGGAAGCGACAGTAAAAGGTAAAGTCAGGTCCAACTCCACTGTGTTCATTCAGGAGCCAAGGAACAAATGGCTGCTTGATTGATCCTCCACTTTGCATGTTTGTATCAGCTATGTGCATAAAAGTCTCCTTGTTTGATTACATTCCTCATCTCATAGGGCCATAAAACATCAGCTTAGTTCTTGCCTATTTGGAAACACTGAGAATGCATTGCATTGTGGGATAGGCAAGGAGGGCTGAAAGATGTCAGTGATGCAGGAGGTTAACATGATGATGATGATGATAGGTAGGTAAATTATGACCTCCAGTTGGTGAGGCAAGGCAAACAACCACCAATATATACAAAAATCAATTATATTTTCAGAAAAGCATTGATTTTATGCTGTTTTTCCTTAAACGACTGTATCCTCACATCAGTTTGATACTACCTACTACCTACGACGTATATAATGAATTTACATCATAAAGATTTATCTTAGACTAAAAAGGTGGGTGAACTCTATTTTGCAAATCAAAGCGTGTTTAAACTGAGTGTAGGTGTTTTACCCTGCGCTGCATCTCTGCCTGGTCCGTTGTGTTTATCTTGTAACTGATTCATAACGAGAATGATGAGGTGAAGATTTTGTGACTAATTCTAAACCCATGAGAGTTCCTGTGCAGGTATTAAATTATTAGTTTAGTGAGTCAGACTGCAGGTTGATTTAATTCTTGCTATTACATAAGGTTGCTTAGGCAAACGTTGCCCTTGCTGGATTCTCTGGCAGACAAAACCCATAGGCCTGCACCACTTGCAGTAATTTATTTGATAGTCCCCTGTTAAGTCCCCAGCTAAATATTTACAGTTTTTAGTTCTGTGTGCCAACTATGTGAGGAACTCGCCTACGCATTATTTATTCTATTGTAAACGAATGTTCCTATGTTTTAAACAGGCCTTTGGCAACGCTAAGACTGCAGAGAACAACAACTCCAGTCGCTTTGGGAAGTTCATCCAGCTCAACTATCTGGAGAGCGGTGTCATGAGAGGGTGAGGCACCGTGTTTTATTTTTCTCACTAACCTACTCATGTAGAGACGGCCGAGTTTAGAGCTACTGGCAGCACAGCAAACAGAATCAAGAGTTCTCCAGCAAGGGGTCCTTGGTTTATTTTGATTGATTGACTAGTAACCATGTTTTGTTGTGTATGGTGTGCGTTGTCTTTTATGCCAGTGCCAAAGACGAATTTCCATTCTATGTAAATTTAATGGACAATAAAGTAGTCTGAGTCTGAGTCTGAGTTTACATTATTGAGTCCACAGCCCAAAGTGAACTCAATCAAATTAACATTGGCTGACTTTGTACATATGACAGCTGACTGCTCATCTCTTTTACCCATAGTTATTTCTGTAACATTTTGACAATTTGACAAATTTCTTTTGTGATTTGACAATGTTAGAAACCAAACCAAAGCGGTATCAATTTTGTTGACATTCTCTTCTTCTTCTTGTGTTTCTCTTGCAGGGCTGTTATTGAGAAGTACCTGCTAGAAAAGTGTCGCCTGGTGTTCAGAGATAAGAGTGAGAGGTATGAAGGAGAAGAAGGAACTGCTAACCTTTGACACTTTAAGATATAGAGGCATTACAGTCATTTGGTGTCTCAAATCCTCATAGAAGCATTAGTAATTTCCATTTTAATTCAAAAACTGGGATTATATATTTTCATATTGATCCTCATGTTATGTTTTTCACATTTATATCACTCATTTGTACTCTGACCTCCATTATAACCAGGTAAAAGGAAACCGCACTCAAAACATGTGGGTGGAGGGTCGATGTGCTCAACCTTATGCAGTGAAATGTTGAGCAAACATAAAGGCTAAAATGAAACTCACGTGTGCCCTGATTGGCTGGTTGTCTCTCTGCGACCTCTGACCCCCAGGAACTACCACGTGTTCTACTATCTGCTGGTGGGAGCGTCCAAGGAGGAGCAGAAGGAGTTTCAGCTGTTACAGCCACAAGATTACCTCTACCTCAACCAGGTACCCTCCATCCTCACACTGCACAGAAGCTCAGGCAGATTTCCTTTATCAACTCTGATGCAAAGTAATTTCACCGATACACAGGATATGACGTAAATATCTCTTGTGATTTTAAACTCGCTTGAATAATAGAGGAAGGAGAAGGGGGTAAGACCAGATGTGTCATGTGGTGTTATCAACTGGGAAACTCCCGTGATAGATGTTTCATTGAAATTGGCCCACAGTAAATTCACAGTAAATTCTGGCATGTAAGATCTGAGCCCCTCTATACCTGCTCCATGCATTAATCCACCTCTAGGGTTTCATACGCAAGTGAGAAATCCTGTTAAATATCCCGACCTACAGTACTCTGCAAAAGTCTTAGGCACATGTAAAAAAAAATCCGTAAAGCGAAGATGTTTTCAAAAATAATGAAATTAAATGTTTCTACATATAAAAGAGCAGTCTACTGACACATTAATACAGAAAACAAATAATTAAACATCTAAGACCAAAAAATCTAGGGTGCCTAAGACTTTTGCACAGTTCTGTATTTCACATAAAAGGGGCAGAGAAAGCAAAGGAAGCAGATGAGCAATCAGAATTGAGCAAAGAAGGGTTTTTTTTGTTTTTTGGGTTTTTTTTGCAGACATGCTAACACATCTCTCCCTTGAACTAACTCCTGTAAACAGCTTCTAAAAGGTTTCACCTCTGTAATATGATGGCAGCACAAAACTTGAGGCATGAGAGTCTAAAACTCAACAAACTCAACTGGAACTTTCTTCTCCCCACTGGGAAAGTTTTAAGTCTTGAATTTGGGGTAAATGGCTGATTTGGGTCTGGCCTTGCGAGACTATGCATTGATAAGACCAACACTCACATAAACTACACTTGAACTACACTGACATTGCACCTACACATAGGCAGAATTGTTTTGAGAATTTAAGAAATCTAATATAGTTTCAATAAATCCATTTCCATGTTTTGTAGAGAGTTCAGGTGAATGACTCTGCAGCCATGCTAGATATATTTCCCCCTCTCTCTCCATCTCTCATCTCCTTTTACCCATTCTACAGGAAGACTTCCATTTAGAAGACGAGGAGAAACTTAGGCATGAGTACAAGAGGCTCCATCAAGCTATGGAGATGGTTGGCTTCCTGGCCCCCACCAAGAAACAGTACGTATGGCTTTAATTATGTAAAACAAAGCTGAAACAAACAAACAAAGCTGAAATGCTGCAGGCCTGAGTCAAATAGTGGTGTGCCTGTTCATACTTTTTAGGAAAAGTCAGCAGCAGCATGCAAGTAAACACTGTCTGTCTAAGAAACGGTGTGAAATGTTACTTGGCCATGTACAGTATGTCAGACTTGGGTCAAGTAGCATTTGTAAATAATAATTAGAGATTAGTTTAACCTAGTTGGAGTACTTGATGGGTGGGTTTTGCCTTATAGGACAATGTAGTAAGTGCCAGAAAGTTAAGGCAATCTCAGGAAAGTATGTGGATGTGGTAAACTTCACCCAAAAAAAGCCAAAGAAGAATTGCAGAACTATTTGACCCATGCCTGATATTCTGTGCATCGGCCAGTAACATTTCACACTGTTTCTCAATTAGACAGTGTTTACAGACACATTGCACAGTGCTACATTAGCTCTGTCATTACCCCTTCCTTAAAAAAAAAAGTGTGTATAATCTCACTTCTGAAATTAGCAAAGCAATGTGAAATCAAACTGAACGGCATCCAAAAGTTTCTCCTCTCTCCAGTGGTGACAGTAGCAGGTCAGAGCTTGTCAAGTCAAGCAGGAGAAAAATGCAGCAAGCATGTCAGCAAGCGCCTGACTGCCTGAGGGCCGAGCATGCGCTTTAAAGGCTGGCAGCATAGTTTCTCACCTGTTCAGTTTCCCTTGGTGAATAGCCACGCTGAAGCCATTTACCTGTTATGTGACTTAATCTACCGTGTAATGTATTGTATTCTAAGGAGAACAGGAATATAATCAGAGACTCCAGGCAGTTAGAAGCATGCAGGTTTATTATTTCTCTAATAGCGGCTTTGCAGTTGCATCATAAATCTCCTAGCAAACACATCTGGTGCCATCATGGAGGTCCACAGGAGAATTGGCTACATGCAAATAATGGCTAATGTGTAACAACTAGGCAAGAAAAAGAGAGATACATGAAAACGACTGTTGTGGTGTGGGTGTAGATCCAATTAAGTAATGCTGTAAGTAAACAGAATAGTCTGCTAAGGAAGAGTTGTTTCCAAATTTAGGTAAACTATGTAGTCTTTAGCCCTAGACCCTTTGGTCCTAGTCTGAACTCAAAACTCAACCTGAACATACAGCTACTAGATGTGTGTACTAGTGGACAATTCAGATGTGTTTGGAACAAGACAGGGATGGTTAACTGACTAGATACTATGGTGGCTAGCTACAAGGGCCCAAGTTTCACTTCATCTTTTCTGGGGTGCGCTCTGGGTCAAACCCCGGGCAGCAACTCACACTGACATGCTATGAGCATAGTAGTAGCCTAAATGCAACTCTGTTTTCCCTCACTTCATCAGCAAGATTGAAACAAAAGAATCAAATGAGAAAAACATACAAATCAGATACAAAAAGGTAGAAATGAGAAATGTATGCAGGTATGAGAGAGAGTGAGGGGAATTATTAGTCAGTGTGAAATACAGGAAGACGTTGCTAAACTACCGCAGATCTGAAGGGCAAACAGTACTTTGTTTTCGAAATGCCTTTAAAGGCAAGGAGTGACCAAAACCAATCACAAAATACGCTTCGGTAAACACTATGCTTCTGAAAACACAGAGCGAGTAAAAATACCGTAATTGAGGCAGAACTAATTGAGGGTGACAGTTCATCCTTCTAATACTGAGGGGGGGCGTGTCCCTCTGTCTCTCCCTAAATCTACGCTTATGGCTATGTAAAAAGCTGAAATTACCTAAACACAAAATCATTTAGCTGTATCAGTGATGAAATGATCAATTCAGAGTCAAAAACAGCACTGAAATTAGCCATGTCTATTAAATTCTGGTGAGACTTCTAAGGTGTACATTTACAAATGTAAACGTTTGTGTGTATGTGTGTATTGCAGGATATTCTCTCTCCTCTCTGCCATCCTGTACCTGGGTAACGTGACGTACACGCTGTCAGAGGACGGTCAGGTCCTGGAGGTCGGACCTGCTGAAGTCTTGTCCGCACTCTCTGACCTGCTCAAGGTATAAAGCATGACACATTATGGCTGATTATGAAGTATCCTAATTATACAGTGCAAGATCTAATACCACCTGGATCTGTCAAAAGTATAGATTTATCTGTCACTTGTGTACATTGTGTGTTTATATCACCATTTGGTAAATAATGTGTTCCAGTACTGAAGAATTGTTTTGACTGTTTCTCTCCTTTTCTAGGTCAAAAAGGAGCGACTGGTGGAAGCTTTGACCAAGAGGAGAAAAGTTACTGCTGACAACGCAGTAGTTTTACAGTACACACTAAAAGAGGTAGAAGTTCTCAGTCAGATTTAACTTTGGTATTGCAGATGAAATCTAAGGTTGTTGCATTTTTGAGTTTTGACTTGCTGTTGATGTTGCTGTGTGTACAGGCCTCCACAGTGCGGGACTCCATGGCCAAGTCTTTGTACAGCGCTCTGTTTGACTGGATCATCCTGCACATCAACCACACTCTGCTCAACAGACGAGACATGGAGGAGTCCGTCTCTGTAAGTCACACACTGCTGTTTAGGGCTGCACTTTCATTAAAAAAAAACTGCAATATTGCAATTTTTCAATGAAATCACAGGGTAAAGTGTTTTGAGATGGCAAGTTGGACATTTGAGGAAATTCTTAATTATATTAAAATGGGCCAAATCCTAATCCTTAGCATCTCATGTTTCCACTCTAAATGTTTTAGGACATTTTTCAAGTGCTGAAGAAGGAATTATATGAAACAGCTGGGCCCACATGCGTGGCAAGTCATGCTACAGTTGCATTATTCAACCGAGGAAAAAAAAAAAAAAAGACTTATATATGACTTAAGGCAATATTGTGCAACCCTGCTGTCATCACTACTTCATATTTCTGTATGGTGGTGATTAAGTGTTGTGTTTTCTGTTTTATTTTTAGTGTTTGTCCATCGGCATCCTGGATATGTTTGGATTCGAGAACCTCCAGACAAACAGTTTTGAGCAGTTTTGCATTAACTACGCCAACGAGAAACTACAGTATTACATTAACCAGCACATCTTCAAGCGTGAGCAGGTGGGTGTATCTATGGGCATTCTCAGCTAAACTTTCCCTCAGCATATTGATTCTGTATTTGGACCTCACATGATCCTTTATCTGATGTCCTGTTATCTTTGTACTGTGTTGCTATTGTTAATGTGTGTCTGCATCAATGCCACACAGACAATTCGCTTTACATTTATTGCACATGCAAAGTGTTTCTGATGAAGTCCTTGTTTATATTCTGTAAACCAGGAAGAGTATGTGGCAGAGGGAATCACCTGGCATCACATCGACTCCACTGACAACACGGGCTGCATTCAGCTGATCAGCGAGCCACAGACTGGACTCTTTCACCTGCTGGACGAGGAGAGCAAGTAGGTGCAGTTTGGTTGTGCCACCGTCGCCTGCTGTGATTTCTCACGCCAAACCCTTATTATTGTGCTTATTCTGACACACAACGAAGGTCAAGACATCGCCTTGTGTATTTTGGCGTCAGTCTGGTCAGTCTTAGGCATAACAATTTTACAAAGGACTCAAAGAAATGAAAGAACGATTCCTTTCTTTAAGAATAAATTAAAAGAAATGCCACAAAAGTTATTGCCATTTGTTCCGATTCAGCAGACAAGTGACCATAAGGAATTAATCTGACTTGAGCAACATAATATTCAAATGTAGCTAAGTCTGGCTTGGGTTTCCAGAACACCCGATAACACAAAATACTAACTCAATAAGACACACACACACACACACACTTACTTAAGTCACTTTTGGGGTATTTACATTAATTTCCTGGAGACTTACCCTAACCCTAACCATAACCACTACTTGCCTAAATCTAACCCTTACCCTAACCTTAACCTAAGTCTGATGTGTGTCCCTGAAAGTGACTGAAGTCATACCACACACACACACACACACACACACACACACACACACACACACACACCAGGGGGCAGGATAATGCAGAAACAGAAGTAGCCTTGGTTACCGTCCATCACAACATGCACTTTTGTTGCGTATTAATCCAAGCTGCATACATTTAACCAGATATGTTGAAATTGATATTGTGTCACTCTCTCTCTCTCTGAACGTCCCCAGCCTCCCCCAGGCCACAGATGAAACCCTGTTGGACAAGTTGAAGCAGCAGCATCAGGACAACCCGTTCTTTGTAGCCACCACAGCCATGGAGCCGGTCTTCGTCATCCAGCACTTTGCTGGGAGGGTCAAATATCAGATCAAGGTGGAATATTCCTCTTAACACTGCAAACATTCCTCTGCTAACAAGGAAAATATAAGTAATCCACTATATGTACAGTGCAGCATTCAGCTTTAACATTTGGACACTCTAACATAGTGGGGATCAGCAGTGGCCTAGTTAGATAAGCAAGCTTGTGATAGGAAGATCGTTAGTTTGAACCATCTTAGGAAAGTCTGGGTGGAGTAAGTGAATGATTAATGCTGTTCCCTCCCTCAACAATAACCATCAATGTGCCTTTGAGCAAGGCAGTTTTCTACCAGTTGCCCTAGTAGAGACGCTCAGTAGCCAGTAGAAGACTGTGGTTGTACTGTGAAGTTCTCAGGCATTAATGTGTGACGTTGCACAGCAGATCCTCCCTGTATAAGAACACTATGAATTAAAAACATACAGCGTATTTAGGGTAATTCTCCTTGTCCCGCAGGATTTTCGAGAGAAGAACACTGACCACATGCGTCCTGAAATCTTATCGCTGCTACGGAGCAGCAAGCGGGCCTTCCTGCACCAGCTGGTTGGGTTCAGTCCAGCAGCGGTGTTCAGATGGGGTGTCCTCCGAGCCACCATCCGCATCCTCGCAGTCTTCAAGGAGATGGGACGCCGGCGGGCGGAGTCACGTAGGCAACCGTAGCTGCTAATCCTGCCTCCTTTTTTAACTGACTCTTCTCACTGACTATGTTTACATGGACAGCAATAATCAGACTATTGGCCTTATTCTAAATAAGGCAATATTCCGACTAAGCTGTTATTTGAATACTTATGATGGGAATACTCTTCATGTCTTAATGTGATTATGCTTACTCCGACTATGACTTTATTCGAGTTAAGGTAATCAGAAAATGCTGTTTACGTGGCAGTTTCTTATTCAGACTATTGTCTTAATCGGGTTAAAATCAGGTTATTGCTGTCCATGTAAACGTAGTCACTGACTCATTCGGTCTTTCTTTGCCTCTTTCTTTCTGTCCCATAAACACGTTTGCTTTCTTGTTTTCTGAGCCATGTTATGACCATTAACGAAGCCAGACTGGTTGTGTTTTGTCACCGCAGTGTCTGCCAGAAGAACCTCCCGCAAGTCCCTCAGAGAGATGAAGAGGCCCAGCATAGCGCTGAGCAGGTTGTCCAGGTAAAACCAGAGGGATTCAGTCCAGTCTTCATTGTTTCTGCATTTATAATGGAATATAGCGCTCATCCTCTTTTTCTCTTTTGTTGAAAGTGATTTTTCATTGAACCAAAGGGAGAATCTGCCCCATCTCTTGATTCAGAATAGAATATAAAACAGGGATGGTATTTTCAGTTTTTAACATGCAACCCTCCAACATTAGTTTCCTCAGGTAACAGCTGGATATAGTCAGTATTCAGGTTTGATTCCCAGCTGTCATATAGATATTTGAAAACGGGAAAAAAATATGTATTGAAAAGTGCCGTTCATTCATTCATGGTCTTTACCCACATATTCCTGTTTACAATTACCCATTTGGCAGACGCTTTTATCCAAAGCGACGTACATATGAACCGGGGCCTATCCCAGCATACATTGGGTGGAAGGCTGGGTGCCAGTCCAACACAGAATGAACACAGATAGACAGACATGAAAAGTAGCATGGACAAAAAAATATGACCATGGTCTACTTTGCCTTGTGTAGATATTGTATAATGTAACATTTTTAGGCTACATTTTCCCCCAGAATGACCAATATTTGTGGTTGCCTGTTAATGAACTCCTGGCATATGCTTGAAAAAATTCAAACCCAAAGGGAAGCATCCCTTTTTAAAAAAAAACATTATTTTCTGTCCATGCATGAAGTAATCCAAATACTCTCTGACATTCACAGCAATAGCCTGACACTGGATTTCTCCTTCGATCGCTCCGACGAGCATCCACTTGATGTGTTTGAAGACATCTTTGCCAACTATGAGAAGAGAAAGTAAGTGCCTACATTACTTTTACTATTTCCTGTAATTTAGCCTGAATGCATTCATTTTGTACGTTGTGCTTCACTTTTTCCATTCCCCTGCCAAGTCTATTATACGGAGAACTGTGACCCTCATTATGTTTCTGTTTTCTACAGAAAGAATAGAGGCAACCGGCAGAAGCAGCTCATTCCGAAGGTAAACTCTTAGTAATGGCCTTGGGGATCAATGTTTCTTGTCATTCTCATTCAAAAGCAGCACTTCTTCTTGGATGTCCGTATGTCTTAGAGTAAATGTTTTTTTGTTGTTTTCTTTAAGGGAAGTGGGTGGTCTTTTATTTCTTTTATGTATTTTGTTTTTTCCATTCAATTTATTTATGCTGTTGTTGTTTTTTTCATTTTCGCCTTTATTCAACAGTAGAGTAGAGATAGGGGAGAGAGAGGGGGATGACATGTGACAAAGGTCCTGGGTCAGATTCACCCAGGACCACTGAGTGTTTTAGACACCCAGTTCCCATTCATTTCTAATGGGATATTGCTCTTTTCCTGCCTTTTTCCTGCTATTTTTTGTGTTCCTGATCACATTCCTGGTAGTCTCTGTCTCACACTCTCTCTCTCTCTCTCTCTCTCTCTCTCTCTCTCTCTCTCTCTCTCTCTCTCTCTCTCTCTCTCTCTCTCTCTCTCTCGCTCTCTCTCGCTCTCTCTCTCTCAAAAAAAAGAAATCTCATTGTCCTGTTATGTTGTGTCTGACAGAATCTCATGGATTTGCGCTCCATCAAACACATCGTGGATCTCACCTTGCATGGCCGAACCTCCAGATCCCTCCTCGATCCTCACCAGAGGAAGGAGCCGCCGAGTGTTGGCGCTCAATTTCAGGTTTGTCTCCTCTGCTCTGCCTGTGTTCACATTTAAAGATCTGTATCACGATGTACAACTTGAATACCAGTATGAGGGTTGGGTTCGATTCACTTTCAGTTCACTCAAGTGTCATTCCAAAATGAGATATCCACCATTTGAACAAAGTGACGCCCACCTCTTACCAAGTGATTGCTGGCATGAAAGTAAAGCATGAAATTAATTGGTTACCATTAGGTGTGCTTGTGAGCTTGTGAATTTGTATTTTTTAAATATTGTGAGAATTTCATGTGGAAACATTTTTCAAAAGTGGACATATAGCATTTTGGGATGAAGATGTATCTCACATAACCATGATAGCCTTTTAATGGTAAAAGTTTGCTGATTTTTCAATCTATTTTGTGAATTGATTGAATTGAATTAACCCCAACAGTGGTGTAAAACCATTATTAGCTACATGTATGTATCTTACAGGCATCACTCAATAAGCTGTTGGAAACTATTGAAAAAGCCGAGCCTTTCTTCATTCGCTGTATTTGCTCCAACGCTGAAAAGGTAATGTTGTGTTTACTCAGTGAATCTGTAATGTTATCCTGGTAAATTTCGTCAAAGGTGTAGCTATGCTGGACTTGACATAAACATGTAATTCAGTGCTGGTACAAATGTTCTATTGCAGAAGGAGCTGCACTTCGATGATGAACTGGTTCTGCAGCAGATCAAGTACACAGGCATGCTGGAGATGGTTCGCATACAGAAGGCCGGCTACAGTGCTAAATACACATTTAAGGTGGGCACTGACTGGAGAAGAGTGTTATAATAATAGATGTCACATTACTGTTGTACTAAGTTTTGAAGTGTTTATCATATGTGTTTTGTATGTGCAAATAAACAGAAAAAGGGTGAGGGGGGGGGAAACAGACTGTGCAGAGTGGAGATAAAACACCCTGAAGGGGCTAGTAAAAATATCTCACCTCAAAGAAGCAATTCAAGGAATTTACAGTAAAAAGAAACAGACGACTCACCTCTATGCCCGTTCATGAGGGTGTGCAGAAAGTTAATTGGCGCCTTCTGATAATGTTTTTCTTTTGATAACAAAGGAATTTGTGGAGAAGTTCAGGATGTTGCTTCCAAAAGGAGCAACTGCGACTCCAGAGGACATAACGAAACTGTTTGAGAGGATGGACCTGGATCAGACCACCTACCAAATAGGGAAAACCAAGGTACTGATCGTTCATCGTATCAATTATTCTTTGTGATCATGATGACTCACCGTGGTCACATGTGTCTCATTGGACACATTGGTTGGGGTTCACTTCACACCGGGGTCACCCGTGGTTCTGTAAGGTGTTTCGGATGATGACTGTCCACCTGAACTCTGTGAAAGGTAAAAGCTCTCTGCTGTTCATCCACCCAGGTGTTCCTCAAGGAAAGGGAGAGACAAATGCTCCAAGACACCCTCAACAAGGAGGTGATGCGTCACATCGTCATCCTGCAGCGCTGGTTCCGTGTCTGTCTGATCAGGATGCACTTCCTGCAAAAGAAAGATGCTGCCGTTATCATACAGGTAATATTACTGATATTCATAGCTTACATATACTAAGTTTTATTGCTGTTATTTTGAACACCCTTACAATGCTGTAATACATATCTCGTACCGGTCGTCCGTACATTCCATTTAACATGTTTTAGTATTATTATAACCCTCATTTGCTATATTAAATTTTTCTTTTTTGTATTAGTATTTGATTATGCAATGACCCAATTTCCCCATAGGGATTAATTTTATCTTAAATAATACAGAATATAAGATGGATGGCTAGATAAAAGGTACTTTATTTATCCAGAGGAAAATTTAGTTATTGCAGCAACAACAGACATGAGAGAAAAACACCAGCTGGTTTATACTCAAGAAATTATGTGGATTATATAGCTCCATCCATACAACAGGAGGCAATGATTATCATAGTGTAGGAACAATCAAAGAACACTATATCAGGCTCGAGTTGATGGAGAATCTCTTGTGTTTCAGAAATGCTGGCGTGGTTTTTACGATGAGAACGATCCTGAGCTGCCACAGTGATCCAGACTGCGTGGCGGACTTCACTGAAGAGGGTGGAGTACCTCAGTCAGCAGGAGGGCGACAAGAAGACATCCAAAAACCGCACTGGACGAGAGAGGTAAACTGCCTGTGCTGCTTGCATTGTACCAACAACTGGTCCTGTAATAAACATGTACTCAGTCAACTTAAAAGGGTTTCAAATGCCATAAGGGTTAAAAAAAAAGCAACTGTTTGATTCTAAAATGGGAGCTTTCCCAACACCTGCCGTGTATTATGGCAGGCTATTGGAGACACCAGCTGGTCAAAATGTAAAAGTGTGTTTGTACTTACATCTGAAAATGTCAGATCTATTTTCTCAACTCAGGACACCTGACACTGTATCAAGATAGATTATGTTAAAATGCAGCGTAGTGTACTGTCTCAACCCAACCCAACTGAAGTAGTCAGAAGGTGGCATCGGTCAACTGGTGTGTAAAAGAAAATCACATTCTCATCATCATGTTATGACATTGAGAAATTCCAGTTTTTGAAACATTTTCATTAAAACCACAGATGCAATTCGTGAGAAAATCAAAAATATGTGAGATGTTGCAGACTCAATGTCCAGTTTGCATGGAAGGCCGGTCATTTAAAATCTTTATGAAACACTCTCACCTAGCGGAACACCATCAACTATTTTTGCAATATGTTTTGTCTATTTGGCAGTGAGTGTTGTGTTCAGCAGTGGATATGCAACAGATTATCACAACATATCGCAGAGAGAACCCCAGTAGTTTCAACTGGGCACAATTAGGCTACTCTTGTCCATTTCTATGTTTATAGTAGATAAATATGGAACAAGAGCAAAAAGTCCCCCTTAAAACCATTAGGATATATGCAGACAGTTGCTGTTATGTCGGTCTGAAGTAGTGATTTGTCCATCACAGCCTGGGGAGAAAAGAGCTGAAGAGGCAGCAGGGAGTGGAGGTCAGTCCCAACAGGAGCCAGCAGTCCGACTCGGTCAACGGCCGGGACGGAGAGAGCCAGCCTGCACAGAGGACCAGAGGCGGGGAGAAACGGGGGGGCAGGGGATCCCCACCTCCTCTTAACAGACCCCTGTCCGTCCCTCTGGACCCCAAAGCTGGCAGACGTGAAGGCTCCACCAGCCCCTCGAGCTCCCTCCAGCGCTACATCAAGACGGAGGGCATCAGGGAGAAGGCTGAGAGGTGGAAGGAGAGACGGAGCGAGGGAGAGCGGACAGACGACTCCAGTCCAGACACCCGGCACCCAAGGGAGCGGCGGAAGGAAGTGTTCGAGTAAGTCGTACTGTCCTTTATTGTTTCCATGTGCAGACTGTGAAAGCAAATGTCATCTTGGAGGACAATAAAATATCTATCATCTATCTATCATGGCGATATTTTTTTAAACCTATCTTTTTAAACCTCTATCTTGATCACCAATAATTGCAAGCACAATTGTTTTATTTTATTTCCACCATTGTCCAAAGCTCTGCTCTTATTTCATTCTGCAACACAGGAGCAAAGGGAAGTCCATGTCTGCTGATGAGTTGTCCAAGCTCAGCTCCTCAGGCTCTGATAGCTCCCTTCTACGAATGAGGTACCATATGTTATCTTTATGTTATTACATAATCAAAAACATTGCGTCTGTATGTACACCTA
This sequence comes from Centroberyx affinis, assembly GCF_046629955.1. Lineage (NCBI taxonomy): Eukaryota > Metazoa > Chordata > Actinopteri > Beryciformes > Berycidae > Centroberyx > Centroberyx affinis. Next base: position 35,082 of record NW_027279947.1, read on the forward strand.
GACAGTTCCAATCCATTTGTATTTTTGCACCATCATCTACCAGTGTTGCTTCTTACATTTTGTTGTGCTCACCATACAACAGAAATGTTTGAATTGCATTTTCAAAGTATTGTAATTGTTTGTGCTATGAGTTTACATTTTGTTGACAAACTCATGAATGGAGGCTCCTTAGACCTCAAGTGAGGAAGGACTCCCAGTCTGTGCCTCATGACCTGTCCTGGCCCAATTAGGACTGTGTGCGTCTCCGCAAGCGGCCCAAACGCAAGCGGCGCTTAGCCTACGCCCCGCAGCGGTTTGATGTTTAACTTTGGGGGCTCCAAGGAGAGCGAGTTCTGGAGCTTCCCCTTGCCTCCCATCAGCCCCAAAGGGCCCAGCCTGAAGAGCTCGGCCAGTAGCGTGGACATCCGGGCCCACAAATCCCAGGTCAAGGTACTGACCGGAGGGGAACTTTGACCGACCGACGCTGTCCTGCCGTCCTCTGCATGCAGGCCTTGCATGTGTATCCTCGTATTATGTCCCAAACGGATTTAAGGTTGCAATGTGCTGGGCCTTCCGGCTTCTACTCTGCAGCCCAGGACTCTGAGAAAATGAGCTGCTGCTTCCAGTAAACCATTCGCTCTCCAGAAAAAAGTGTCAAAGCTCTTTTCCACAGCTCATTTCTGACCTTTTTTGTCACTTCACCCAAATTAGTCATAGGCCAGTAGGCACAGTTCAGAAATTAAATGTAAATGATGATTATACTACAGAACATGATGTATTGCTCTTATGTTGGTGTCTTTTGGTCACCTCAAAACTAAGTCAGTGGTTTGTTCATTGTGGCTGTAATCATTTTAGCTAATTACTTGATATTCACTCATATTGTGGGAGCTAATCACATCTCATGTTAAACATATAAACATGGGGCATATGAATAAAAATGGGTTAATTTCAGAATTAATACTTACTAACAAGGGTGTGTCCTTATTTTGAATAATACAGGTTCATAAAGTGACACAGGGTTATAGAAGGTCCATATAGGAGGTTGTGTTAATTAAAGCAAAAAAGGTCAATGTTGAGGTGGTGGCAAGTGACAGTATAGCTTTGCATGATGGAATAAAAATGGTGAGGCAGTTCACTCTTGTGATTCCAATGCAAAACTCCACTACCATTCACTGAACTGTTATTCTTATAACATGCAGTCTTGTTTGGTGGCGGGAGAGCTTTCCTTTTGGAAGAGGCATGGGTGTGGCCACTGCAGGGGAACATGGTGGGGAAAGAGAGCTAACTCTGTTACTTGGGATATGGAAAGAAATATTACACTATTTTATTAAAAGGGCATGTTTGGTTTGTCTGTGAAAGGTTTGTCAAACGTTGGTTGTTTAATTAGGTTAATTAAATACATTGAGTCACAGCTTGTTTTTGTGGTTCACACAGTTCAAGATACAGGCAGAACCGGATGGGTCGAGGTTCAGCCTTCCCGCCAAGAGCACCAGTGAGGGCTCAGGACACCGGGGATCTAACCAATCACAACCCACAACCCCTGAGAGGTAAAACCTCCCATGCTTTATCAACATCGCATCATGTATTTGATCTGCTTCTGTGTGGAAATTTATGAGGATTGTGTTTTCTCCAGGCTTTGGTTTCTCAGTCGAATTCTGAAGAAGCGGCCGCCTAGAGATTCACAGATCATGGATTCTCCGTCAGACAAAGAAGGTAGCCAACATATCTTATACAGGCTTATTCCCCAAAACTGTAATTCATGTATCTGTGCAGTGCTTGGTGTCTCAATAAGTAGTATTAGCTGGATGTTGGCTGTGAGGAGGATAGTGTCTTTTAAGGAAAAACAATCACAAAGTCACAGTTTTCTGAAAGTCTAATTTATTTTTGTTTATATTTGTTGTTGTTCACCTTATGATGATCACCAACTGGATGCCACAGTTTACCCACCTTTTTATTTACCACTGCATCACTGGTTGACACAAGTATCTTCTTTACTGCCATCTAGTGGCTCATAACAAACATTTACAGCCGGTCTAGCACTCAGAAGGCCTTCCTAACACTATAATAATGTCTGTATAATGTCCATATAATGTTTTAGAGTTCTTTAAGGAGACTCCACTAAATATAGAAATATTCCTCAGATTATTTTTTTATGAAACACTCCAAACATCACCAATAGAAGCAGTGCTAGATGTAGTGTTCCACCTTTTGATCCACATGTCAGACTAATGTAATCTCCCTCGGGTGCCTACAGTCTCCTTGTCCAGCTACTCCCCTCATCCCTACCGCATGCCAGACCAGAACAGTGGGAGGACACGTCGCAACCCCACCATCCGAATCAGCCGGGCCACGCGGGCCGAACAGTGGAACGCCTCTCTGGACCGCGAGATCACCGACACCAAGGAGCTGCGAAACCTGGACGAGTTCCTGGGCAATCAGGTGAGATGTTTGCTTCAGGAGTGGAGCAAGAAGTACAGCAGATGGCTAACTCACTTAGTTACCTTTTATATACACTACTTGGCTCCTAATTTTTCACTCGTTTGCACTGTGTATGTGAAGATGTTTAGTTTAGTTTTGTTTGGTTCATCAGTTTAGGTACAGAGGTTAAATGCCATTTGGCTGTTTTTTTTAAGTGTTTGTTCCAAAATTAGATATCCACCATTTGAAAAAAACTGGCATCTACTCTTTCAAAAAGAATGAGAAACAAATTGTGGTACGTTTTAAAGCATAGTAAATAACTTGGAGCTTTGATTGACAACATGACACTTTTACAGACTGGATCCTCTTATTTTTAGAAAGATTAAATGACAAACCCCAGGTAATAATGTAATAATGAATTTCTAGTATTTTGGAAAGGAGCTCTTCAAGTGAACTGTACAAGGACAGTTTTTGTCATCATTTCCTCATCTTTGTCCTCAGGTGAATGAGCTGCGCACCAGGATAAAAGAGCTGTCGGCAACAGAGAACATCTTCCTTACAGCCACCATGCAGTTCAGAGAGACCATCAAAAGCATGTACTCTTTCCCGGTCAGTTCAACTTCACTCTCTGTACAAACACACAGTGTAAAGTTGCTTAATGTTCTTATATGAGGGGGGTAAAACAGTATTATACTCAGAGGCTGAAGTTTTAAGTTCATTTTGAGGAACTTTATCTAAGGGAGAAAAGTCTTTTGGGGTCATAGTAATCTTTATTACTGACCTTGCATTCCTAACTATCCGTTGCTTCTACTGTTGTGCATATTCTTAGTCACTCTTGATAAGACTGTAGCTAAATGCCTCAAAAAGGAGCCAAACTAAGACAACTGAAGATAAAAGCTATCACTAACTCTACTTTCCCACACGCATTGTGACCGACAGAAGCCCCAAATCGGCTACAAAGACCTGATGAAGGGCTACCATAACAAAGTCAGCAGCCTGGCAGGGCCCAAGCAGAAAACAGAAGTCAAGCTGGTGGTCAACCTGTTCCAGTCTGTGCTGGATGGCTTCATCAGGGGCGAGATCAAACGCGTGGAGGCTGAACCAGTCAAGGTAGATTTGAGAATTTAAGTCCATCAGTGAATTTTGAATCTTTGAACCATCGAGAAGTATTTGTGTGGGCTCACTATTAGTTCACCTTGCTTTTAGAGGTTATTTCTTGAATATGTCATGAGATTTAAAATAACGAGTAAGCATTTTCAAAAGGTTATTCTACATATTTCATCCTGGAATCCATAGTGCACTTTAAAGCATTAATTGACATTTTTGTGGAAAGTTGTTTACTCCTAAATTTCTCATTTATAACATCTTCCAGGCTACCAAGAAAACAAAGAAGAGGAGGAAAAAGGACAAATGTGTAAGTTGAATTATCTCTAACAGCATGGTGAAGTTTCTTTACTGTGAATCTAGGTAAATCATCCTAGTGTACTGTCTGATAAATTTTATCTCTGCAGCCAAACAGCCCTCTGGATCACCTGTTCAGCACATACCAGGTGAACATCATGCAGTCATGTGACTTGTGTGGCTCCTACATCTGGGGAATGGAGAAAGCCTACATGTGCAGCGGTGAGTTCACCGACTTACAGGACAACAACAAAATGTGACTACATCAGAAACTGCGACAGACCCAGATTTTATGTCACAGTGATATTAATTTGGTTCTCTTTACTTCTGCTCTTTTCAGCTTGCAAGTTAATATGTCACAAGAAATGCCTTACCAAAGTCATCACAGATTGCTCGACACGGTGTGCCAGGAAGGTAGGAATTGACGTTTTTGAATACTGTCGCATGATTGAATAACCTACTTTAATTTAATAATAATATAGACAATTAATAGAGCCTCTCTCTCTCTGTCTTTCTCTCTTTCTCTCTCTCATGTATGCTCCCCTTGTCTCTCTGTTCATCTGTCTGTCTGCATGTGTGCGTGTTTGTTTGTGACAGGATGACAGCTTGCCAGGCTCCCTTCACTTTGGGGTCCAGGTGTGTGTCCTCACCAATAAAGCCAACCCAGTGCCCAAGGTGGTGGAGATACTGCTGATGCATGTGGAGCTAAACGGCCTCTACACAGAGGGCATCTATCGCAAGTCTGGCTCCACCTGCCGAGCGAGGGAGCTGTACCAGATCCTGGAGACAAGTGAGAAACACTTTGTGAAGAACATGATGTGTCTTGTATTTGTGACTGGGCACAATCAGGGTGGAGCTGCACTGCCCGTCAAAAGTTTGGGGACACCTTACCTTTTCTATATTTTCTAAAAGTACTATTTCATTTTCTCTGTTATTTTTCAATGAAGAAGTAAGGGAATGCTTTGTTTACATAAAACATCTATTTACTAATACTAGTATTTGTTCAACACTCAGCTTCATCTTCATCAAACTGTCTTTGGTATGAAGAGAAGGTTTTTCCTACCAACCAGCACCACAAACCTCTGGGAAGTCCTGCAAGAGGCAGGCAGAGCGTCTCGGAGGAACGGCTGGAAAAAACTGACTGTTCACATGAAGTTTTTTTTTATGAACATATAGTTTAATTGTTTTAGTATTTATTAAACATCTTCAAAAGCTAGGTGTCCCCAAACTTTTGACGGGCAGTGTAGGTCAATCTGAATAGTTGGGAAAATTTGGTTTGTCTCACCTGTGTGTTTTGTTTTGTGGCCTCAGATCCTGAAGCACCGTGTTTAGAGAACTACCCCATCCACACCATCACCGGCCTGGTTAAACGTTGGCTCAGAGAGCTGCCCGACCCCCTCATGACTTACACCCTCTACAATGACTTCCTGCATGCTGTGGGTGAGTAAACATTGACAGTATTTTTATGTATTCATGTAAACCGGGGGAAGGTCTGGTGAGTATGCATGCGCTTTTTCAGCCAAACCCCTGCTTTTGCATACATGTGCCTTCCCCATGAATGGGCTTATTCATGGTGTCAAAACACGCAAACAGAATCAGGGGGTTAGATAAGTGATCTCTCATGATGGCAATGTGTTTGTTTAGTGGTTGGGACACAGTGGCTGTTGTTGTGTCACATTCTTCTTCAGGACTGCAAGTTGGAGCTGCTTTTTTTACCCAAGGAAGATATGCTGAGCATGTACGCTCTTTTTCAGCATTCCACTGTTTCACACTCAGACAGTTAAACCTATTCACACCTGGGTGCTGCCTAGTAAACCACAGTCTTCTACTACTGGCCACTAAGCAGCTTCACTGGATCTTCTGGTTGCAAATCTGCTTCTTTAACCTTCAATATAACATAATACATATATGTATGCAATATGCATGCTTAGATTGTTGACTCTGACAACTTGTTAAAATTGTATTGATCTCCATGTTTGTTCACACACAGAGTTGCCAGAGAAATCTGAGCGAATAAGGGCCATATACCAAAAGGTCGATGAACTTCCTTCTGCCAACTACAACACATTGGAACGGCTCATCTTTCACCTTGTCAAGTAGGAAGATTGTTATTATTTCTTTCCACTCTTCCATCTTCCCCATGTCTTCTGTTTTCCACCATTGTCCTTTGTGTCTTCTGTGTTTTACACCATTTTCCACAAGGACAATTGCCAAGGATTTCCCATTTCACTGTTATTTTTCCAACTGTGAATGTGATTAATTCATCATGTTATTTACTAGTGGTAAAACTCATGTGAGATCCTGACCATAGTGTTCGTTTCTAGAGTTGCAAAGGAGGAAGATCACAATAGGATGACTACGAACTCCTTGGCTATCGTGTTTGCCCCCTGCATCCTGCGCTCTCCTGATGCTAACGACCCCTTCCTTGGTATGAAGGACGTGTCCAAGACTACACTGTAAGTCACCGCACTGCGCACACCTATACAGTATCTCTCCAGCTTCCCAACAAGCAGTGCAATTTATTCTAACTTTGGCCAAAATATAAGAGGCACAGCTTCAGAACAGTTTGTTAGATGCAGGTATTTCTATGTATGGACACAGTTTTATGGAGGAGTACTTGGAGACCAACATTGACCCTGTTGTCTGCAGGTGTGTGGAGATCCTGATCAATGAGCAGTTAAGACGCTACACAGAGAAGATGCAGAATATCCAGGAGCTGGAGTATGCAGAGGCCCTGGCTGTCAATCAGCTCAAACTGAGGAGACAAAACACGGTGAGAAGAAAACATGCAAGGCCGAAGGAAGAGACAACATGAAAGCAGACCTGGGTCAAATAGTATTTGCAAGTTTGTTCTAACCTACTTTGAATATTAGATGGATACCTGATGCATCACTTAGAAGAAGAAAAGTATACCAAACTGACAGAAAAGTTTATTAAATTGACTTATTTTTCCAGATAACCTAAACTCATTCTGTCACTCAACTGTTTAACCTTACATAAATCTGGGGAAAGTCAACTGAGTATGCTTGCTATTTTCCAGTAACATTCATACAATTCCACACATTCACACCTGGGAGCTGCCAAGTACAATCACAGTCTTCTACTGTCACCTGTTTAAAAAAAAACATACAAGATTACATCCTGTAAAATGTTAGTTTTGCAGTTGGACTTGGAGTTTTGCAGGACTCAAGATGGCTAATAAGTTGAATAATATTGAACATGCCAGCAATCATTCTGACAGCGTAGACTTTTCTAAAGGTCGATTGCTCATTTTGTAATGAAACTCCTCTGGTGTAGAGAGCCAGTGCGTTCATTTAGCCCCCTGCTCTGTTCTCTGTGCAGGTGATTGAGAAACCCTCAGAGCTGGATGTTCCCGAGCAAATAGACTCTGACAACGAAATGGAGAAGACCCTCATCGAAAGGATCAAGTCCATCAAGCAGGAGAAGTGAGCCGAAACCATTTTCTTTATTTCTGGACTGGTCTGGAAGTGTATGCGTTCTCTCAATGTTACGTGGGTTAGAATAATAACATCTTGGGTTGTTTCTTCCAGGGAGGACTTGGCCTGCAGGTTGCCTGAGTTGGAGCAGGAGAACTCTGACAACGACAACCTGGACTCCGAGTCGTCCATGAGCTCAGACAGCCTGGAAGACCGACTGGGAAGCCTGGACTCGGAAGGTCAGTAGAGAGGTATGGTACTTTCACCTTCCTCTGGGTTTAATAAGGCAACTCGTTGATCAGCTAGATGTGAATTTTGTTTTTTGCCTTGGTGGTGGGACTGTGTCTGTGTGTGCAGACACATTCTTGTGAACACATGATAGAAACTTCAAACTTACACTACAGGTATCTCCTATAGAGTGGATTATCTGAGTAGATTTTGGAGCACCTTGCTACATACCTGTGCATATTAATGAGGAAAACGTGATATAACTCCTTAATGCTTTAGGATATGGAGCAGGGTTGGGGTCATTCATGAATTGAATTGAGAATGCATGGTAAATTCCAATTCAATTCCTGGAGTTGGAATTGGAGTGTGAATTGCACCCAGTTCTAAGAAAGCAGAATTGGAATTGAATTGGGAATGACGCAACAGAATTGAATCCCATTAAATTCAATGAAGTTCTACTTCTAAGAGCCGTTGTCTTGACTTGCTCAACATTATAAATCAAACGTTATGAATCAAATAAAAGACAGTTCAACAACTCCAATTCATAGTATTCTGTTACATCACAGTGATTATAATCAATAGAATAGAATAGAATATCTTTATTGTCATTGTAAAAGTACAATGAGATTAAGTTTGTGGCTTCCGTACTCAATGCAATAAAAGAACAATAAATAGGTAAAAATAGAACAATAAATAAGAAAAAAAATAATAGCAATAACGTAGCAATAAAGTAACAAACTGTATAAACAGTGTCCGGCAGTAGTAGTAAATAGAACTACAGCTCAGATATGCAAGCAGCAACAAATGACAAACACAGCCAATGAGCTGTGTGTATTGTAAAGCACCATATTGGTAGGAAATGCATGTGACATCGTGGGAATTCTATGAATACATTCAATCATAATGTATGTATTACGATTACATGTTATGCATCAAATACCACCAGAACGGTGCCTTTAACAATTGATGATATTCTGTATTGATGATATATATAAATAATCTCAGATATGTGGTAAGAAAAAACAAAACAAAATTTCACAGAATTTCATTGAATTAAATTTAACTTCCTGAAATTCCAATTCAATTCCAATTCTGTTTCCTGTAGGTTTTGTCAAATTCCAGTTCCTCAGTTGAATTGGAATTGATGAGTTCATTCATGAATTCAGCTCATATTATAACCGCCCATGTGTGATGTGAAAGCAAGTATGCTGACATAGACGTATTTGGTAATTGATGCATTGATTTGTTTAGTTAATGACCTCCTTAGCATTACTGGTTATGAGTAATATACCATGGTGATTATGGCGGTACATGAGGGAGCTCTTGTTTGCCTCTTGTTTGTAATTTCCATGAATAGCTTATGATGTCAAGCTGACACAGGAACAATGTGTGTGAGACAATGTGTGTGTGTTATGAGCGCCGGCCAAATCCGTTCAGTAATCTGAGGTTTCTGATACCAGGAAAGGTGACGATGTGGTTGAAAGCCCAGAAGCCCGAGTGCCCGCCTAAACCCCCCGACTTGGCACAGAGAGTCCGAAGTTTGATGGGTCAGACAGATGGACAGTGGGAGCGGAAACTAGCCGAGAGCCAGCCAGGGCGTCGGACAGATGTTACCCAGTCCCTGTGCTCCATCCCTGGCCAAGACGGCCCTTCAAGCTCCTCCCCAGCCAGCGAGCCCCAGTTCACCAGCAAGAGCTTCAATGGGAGCTTTGATGACCTGGACATCCCTTTCATAGATGAGGACATCTAACACAAGCATAGTCTCAAGTAAGAGTCATTAGAGAAGCTGTAATATGGAAACAAGAACTGTGCACTTTCGTTTTTTGTTTTGTTTTTACAGCGCCCCTTTTTGTCAGAGCTGCTGTGGAAATGGAGCGCCTCAAGAATTTATTGTATTTAATGGGAGATCATACAGACTGTTTCTTCAGTATTTTTAACATATCTGGAGAAAAACCAACACCTAGGAACACTCAGTCTCTTTATAGCAATACAGTGTATGTGATTTTAAACATATCCCAGAAATGTACATATCTTATAAAGTTTAGTTTTATGAAGTATTGTGACAAGTTGTGTCTCATATGCAGACAATACAGGACAGTATGACAAGGAACAAGTCATTTATCTGTTGTATGACGTTACAAGTGCCTCGTTTTCAGTTCATTAATAATGGACAATGCTTCAATGTTCAAAACCGCTAATGGTACTAGTGCATACGAGTTCATGTTCTTTGTAGGGAAACAAAATAATGTGTTTTGTAACTAATACTAAAAAGTTCTAGCTTTGCACAGAGAATGTTTCTCCATTTGATAACGAGTAATGTCATGTAAAGTTGTATTTCGGGTTATCGTTGGGTGTATTTTCTCTTAAAGGGTGCATCTTAAGTCTTTCATTTGTATTTTTTTCCCTCTGATTCATTGTCCTGTGGAATATAAAACTGCAATAATGGACGATTGATTCAGTGTGCCTGCAAAGGAAGTGGTCTTCTTGCTGCCTTACTGACTGACTGAAAATATTTCGCTTTGTGTATTTGACTGTGTAGTTTCACCAAATTAACTTTTTGCCTATGCATGTAGGTTTTTTGGCTATGCATGTCTGTACATTTTATAAGGGGTAGGACTTATGTATATTGTGTTTGATGTCCTCAGAGTTTGACCTGTGTCTCAAACTGAAATAAACTGACAATTTGTATTTATTTTTTTGCATCTCACCTCACATATGAGTATACTGGTAGAAGGACAACAAATAATAGGCTAATACAACTTTGACCGCAACAAGTTTTATTCTCTTCATAAAACAGTTAAGTATTTTTGCCACAGGCCTACAAAAAGTTTTTCTCGCTTTTAAATTCTGCCAGCTCAATATTATATGGACCTTGATGTTCAAAGATGCTGTGGCGTTTTTAGGGAGGTGGCTGAACATCGTGTACGTTTTCTATATAAACACTGCTACTCACCAAATAAGGGTTTCCTCTTTGTTACACCAAACCCGCGATGATGCTCGCAAATGACATTTCAGGATCAATGGTACAAACGTTTTGCTAAACCAATCAAACGCTCAGTTTTGACTTCCTCTTACATGTGTCAACCAATCGGTGAGCGATATTGTATGGGAGGGCGGGTCACTATTTAGTTCAGGAAGACGGGTCGAAGTGAGGTGGGGATGGGAAATCATCATTTAGCTAGTTAGCTCGCTACTAGCTGGAGCTGAATAGCGAGGTGACGAGATTACTAGCCGAAGTCAATAGATTATTTTGATAGATACAGTGATGACCCTCTAACACCAAGAATGGACATAAGTTAACAATGACGGGGGAGAAAAAGAAGAAAAAGCGGCTGAACCGCAGCATTCTTCTTGCAAAGAAAATTATAATAAAAGATGGAGGCAGTGTGAGTTAAATATTTATTTATCTTCGTTAGCTTGCCTGTGAGCTAAAATTGGCTCTTGGTTATTAAAGTTAGTTAGTCATGCTTTTTTCCGAAATTGTAGCCGTTGTCGCGACATGTGGTTATGGTTTTCTGCCTTTGGTGATTTGCCACAGCAGATAGCTAACGTTAGGTGGTGAAGTGACCATCTAGCTAGCTGGCTAACACAACTAGCTAAAACTAGCTTTAGCTATCGTTAGCGGCCTAAGCGTTTACACGTCAGCTCAGCTCAGGTAACGCTAGCTAGCTAATGTTAGCTATGTTTTTAAAATTTTGACTGTTTTCTATAGTAAGCCAATTACCTCTGACGTTAGCTAACTTACCATAGTTAACGTTTGCATCTGGCAAAACAGGACTTAACGCTACCTCATTTTGCCCTAAATGTCTAACTAAAATGGTGTTGACAGTGCATCAGTTTCTGAAGTAACATTAGCTCACTAGCATATGTGTTTATTTGAGAATATTTACACCAACAAATGGATGGAACCTTTAGCGTTACCTTTCGTACAAGCCTAATTGCTAAGTGGAGGGCTAACTAAGTTAACTTAGTAAATTATCACTTAACCAGCTATATCGTGGTACATGAACTGGCAAAGCGTGACATCTAGGTTAGGTAGCGTTAGTTGAAAAGTTAGCCATAGCCGAACGTTAAAGTTAACAATCCAAATAACAGCCTAACATTAGCTAATAACTAACTGGCAAGCTAGTCAGCGAATCCTTAATGTCTAGAATATGGTGGTGATGTTTAGTAACGTAGTAGTTAGGGCCTGTGGTTGCTGAAATATTTGTACTTTTTCTCTGATTCATTGACACCTCTAGTCCATTTTTGTCAGCTATGTTGAAACCTTTTGAATATCTTCTTTGTTGTGAGATGGTACCATAAAACCACCTTGGAACGCATTAACATATCTTAACCTAATGAAAGAAATAGATAGCTAGCGGCCAGAGACGAGTTTCCTTGACTGTTACGTTAGTTGTCACTATAGATGAGGAAATCATGATTGTCCCTAATCTAGACGGAGTGTTAAACTGCTCTGTAAGAGTTGGATCTGATGAAATGTGTTTGTTATGACTGCAATGAGGCGTTAGTGCTAGTTATGTAATGGCTATGGCATAGGCTGCTATGCCATAGCTGAATTGATATGCTGGAATTTCATCAAGTGAAATATATGAAGAGACACAGAGTTGTAATCTGGCAAATAGGCTGAAAAGATCCAAAAGGTGTTATTTGGACACAGCAAGGCCATCCACTGATGACAGTCTTGGTGCCTGTAAATGACTTAAACACCTGTCCTGACAAGGCCTTCATTTCACATCAGTGTTGTTGCTCCACCGTGTTGCTGTGGCCAGATCTGACCACTCAACCATTAAGTTTTGACTTTCAACACCTAGTTCTCAATCCAACCACTAAGTCTGAGGGTTTCAGATGCTCATTCTGAAAATGGCTAAGTACAGTTTAAATCCATTTGTGGGGATCATTTCAATAGTGAGGAAGTTGCAACACCCATAAACCAAGTTAAACCGTTTCAGGTTGTTCCTCATTTTGTCAGTGCAGCAGGTGGCGTGATCATACATTCATAATGGAACAAAAAGGATGGGTGTTTCATCAGATTTGGCGCTCGCAACCCCAGTGGAAATGTGTCCTCTGCTGTTGCACCCAGGCCTGTGGTTTTCCTGTGACACTCTGATCCATGCTACGCGGGGAAATAACAGACCGCATGAGCTACTAACTAGCTGCTAGTGTCTTCGTTGAGATGGCCCTGGCCTACTTTACAGTCCCCACAATTTTCACACCTCGCCATGTTTCCTGCCAAGGATCCTGCTCAGCATCCCTGCTCACTCCATCACACTCTCTCTTCATCTTATAGACTTGTATGGATTTTATTGTGCCGCAGTGAAGTGACTTCCTCTCTTGGGAGTGGGTTTCAAGACAGATTAAAAGGAAGTCTATTTGTGTTTTACTCATTACACAGATTAGACCTGCATTTCGACTGACCTAGTGAACTTTGCTATAGCATAGAATTGTTAAATTAGTTCACATGTTAGGTTGAGCCATTTGGTTCCAGGCTGTAAAATTCAAAAGAAGAACAGTTTCAGTTTCCCGGAACACTTCTAAGCCGTTTCTGTGTAAATGTTAATTTCTGTTTGAAAATGTTGTGCTGTAATTGGCCTGTATTTAACAATTGGTAACATAGAAATGAGTTTACATCTCTTAGTGAACTGAGCCCTCTTCTCTTGCCTGACATTGTTTTGAACTCTCAGTGGTTATTTTCTCTCAGTGGGCTGTGGTAGTTATATGAAGTAAATCTGAATTTGAATTTCAGTAAAAATAGGTCACAGTAATTGGATTGGTGTTGTGTTTAAATTCAAGATTCAATACTTTAGTGCCAAATCAACAGTGTTGGTTGGAATTTGCCTCAGTGCAGCTCAAGATAAAAACACTGAAATAGCACTATGTGCAGAGTTTGACTGTCATTGATACTTACTACATTCAAAAGTCCAGAGTAAAATATAAATCCCACCTCATCCTATCTCACAGTCTTCTTATACTCCACTCACCGCTTAGATTCAATCTTTGTTATCTTCGTACATTGTCTGGCTTACAGATGGCTTTCCCAGGTGGTCAGGTGATGCATATTCATGGTGAATGTTGCCTTGAAATTGATTCCAGTTTTGTCTCCATCAGATTGTCTGAAAGGCTCAAGCTGTTGTTTATGTGTTACCGTTAGCAGGCACTTAACTGTATGTGGTGAGAGATCTTTATAGCCTCTCAGCTAACCTCTCTCTCTCTCTCTCTCTGTCTCTCCCCCCCTCTCTCTCTCTCCCTCTTTGTCTTTTTTTTCTGCTCTCTCCGTCCAGCCTCAGGGAATCGGTGAGCCCAGTGTTTACCATGCTGTGGTGGTCATCTTCCTGGAGTTTTTTGCATGGGGTCTCCTCACCACCCCGATGCTCGCGGTAAGTCTTTTAGCACCCGCCCCTCAGACACACACACACACACACACATTGTGAAGTAAACTGACATAACTCCTTGTAATATATTCATACACCTACATCTCTCCTCTCTGTAAGCCCAGACAGAGAGTGACATTTCCCATTGACTGGAATCACACAAGGCCCACCATCCTCTATGAATAATTGAATCCCTAATCAAATGAGCAAGAGCCTGGGTGACGCACTTTTGTTTTGTTTTTGTGAGTGTGTGTGTGTTGGCAGATGCTTTGCCTGGCACTAATGGACTGAGAAATATGAAAAGGGCATCAAATGGCGTATTGTCTGAGCACCAGCTCTTTGTTGAAAGGCTTATCAGGGGGTCAGTGGTTTGTGTTGTCAGGCCACGGCACAGATGTAGGCCAGGCAAACCACGCCACACACTCACCTCGATGCGCAGCAGTTATTGTTTGGTACAAGTGTTTCCTACAGGCCAACAGATAGCCATCATTTTGAGGGGTTACATTCCAAAAATCCTGTTTTTAAAACATGTTGCCACCAGAAAATCATCAGTCAATATTTCAAAAACACAGATGATTGTATCCTCACAAACAGAACTGTTTTGTAAGCAAAGTGCGAAGATGATTCATAACTATAATGTGTTTTATTTTCACGCCGGCAATCATTTTGTATGAGTTGTCAATTTTTTTCTGACTGTAGCTACCTCATTTTGGAACATAACTCGTCCTTTTATTGTGTTCTTGTCCAGGTTTTGTTTTTTTCCACCTCCATATTTTTTTTGGGTAGAAACTCTTATCTCAAACAAATGATGAACAAACATCTGTGGGCCACATGATGTCTACCAGACAGACTTATGCAATGCACGCTTTCCAGTGGCCTGTTGTTTGAAGTGGCGGTTGTATGTGCAATGGTTTAGCATTAATTACTGTGGGTTTGTTGCCCCTAAGATCCCTGGGCGGTGGCAGGATTTGCATTTTAGGCTAATCAGAGGGCGCCGGAAGACGGGAGGGACTGCCTCGCTGCTCCCAATGAGCACATTGCTTCATTAGTATCCAGCAGCAACAGCCCTTGCCAATACTGTTCCTACTGCTGCATTCAGATTCTGTGTGTTGGGTAACTGACTCCCAGAGGAAGAGAGGGGATTCTTAGCCATGCCGTTCGCTCTCCCCTTGTACGCCTGGCCAATAATCAGATTGTTGTTGTTCAGTCCCAGTCAAGCTCGGAGTGTCCTAAATTAAGCAAGGGCTTCATGTTCCTGCACCGGTGTCAATGACACCTCTGCTCTGTACTTGCTGCTCACTGATGCCATGGACTTTGAACTGAACATCACATTGATTTTTATCCACATGAACTTCCCCTTCCCCTCTGCAATCACATGAACTTGGCCTATTTTAGACATTTAAGGTAGAGGTACAGTGTCTTGACTCAGGGACGCTTCAAAAGGCTGTTGCTGGGATTGAACCTGTTAACTTTAATTTATGGGACAGCTGTGTTTCCTATACAGTGTTAAGATAATATTTGGGTGGCCTGCCCAGGCAAATTAACAGCCCACCAATTACATCTTTGTTTTGGACTCATTTCGGGTGCCGTGATGCATGGAGCTGGCGGTGTAGTTTTCATACAGTCAAGATTTAATGCTGCCAAGTGCCGAAAACATGTTGATGAACTACAATGACCACAATTCATTGCACCTATGACACAGCACATCTGTCCTCCTTGGAGTCGCTGTGTCTGTGCCGACAAATTGAATGGAAAGACAGTTTGAAATGTAGTCTTGATAGTCGGATGGAAATATAATAGTCAGCTAATGTGGCAATGCCATTATCTTATACAACCATTTGAAAAATTTCAGTGCCTGGAAAAAATATGAGTTATTGGGCTCGCTAAATGAAATGTCAATAACAAGTCGTCAGTACCCAACCCCCTAAATGCCACCAACCCTGTCGCTCAGTCAGTAGTATCAGCTGCCTCTGTAACACCATGTCCCTGATAGATATTTTTTATTGTTATGACAGAAATGTAAAGAAAAAAACAACTCCGTATGAACAGAGTTGAGAGCAAGGCAACGGCTCAGTTGAAGATATCGCCTGATTTCTTTTCAGTTACAGAATATAATGGGGTTTTAATGCATATTGTTTGTCATTCATTTGCTGAGTCAATGCTCTCCATTACACGCCCATGTTAAAGTGGGCTAATTGTCGGAAGAAGAATCCCAGCAGATGCAGAATAACGTCTTCATTGTTGCTGGCCACAGTGGGTGAGGAGCAGACTGGGAGAGGGCAGTGATTGTTGTCTTTAAAACAATTTGACATTTTCTTATTGTAATTAGTGGTATTGGTTGTGTCTGAGCTACTGACTGTATGTGTGTGTCGACAGAGGATAAATAGTGCTGACAGCCGTTAGATATAGTACACTGATGTTGAGTTAAGACTAAACCATCACTCACTCACCCTCAAACCCAATCTTTTATGATCTTGAGCCAAACCCTGCTGCCATGTGTCGACACTGGTAGGATAAATTCCCCAGACCTCTGACACCACAGCATCTTTCTCCCAGAGTCAGTGCATCTTTAAAATGACCAATACAACTCATCTATCAACATTGCTAAGAACAATGCTGCGGTCAGCACTTTCACTAAAACGGCATCATCTAAAGGACGTCACATTATACTGCAATGGCCACTTACCAAATACTCTCAGATATTGTGATATTTTTCCCCTCAATATTACCCAGCTCTTATTGCCAGGCCCTTTATACCAGGGTTGAATGAGGCTGTCAATCATTCTAGTCTCTCTGTAACTCAATTTTGTGGTTCTCAACCTGGGCGTCAGGAGATGATTTATAACAGGTCAAATATTTATATTTGTCATATACAGCCTACATTATGTTTATAATTGGTACATTAACACTTTTCTTCTTGTGTTACAATGAATGTTTGCAGCGTCTAGTCTTCTCCCATAAGCTTCCATGATTCAGTCCATGGTGTATTCTCTTTATCTCAACCCTCCAAGGGCATCATTTGCTACATTAGATATTTGTACACTGCGGTCAGACTTGCCTGCTTTGCCTAGTTAGATTAGCATTGAGAAGAAAACCAGCCACTGTAGGTCACTGTTTGAAATGTGGTGCACCGTATATGGACAGAGTGGTTTCATATGGTGTTATCTGTGTTTGTTCTCCAGGTATTGCACCAGACATTCCCCCAACACACATTCCTGATGAATGGGCTTATTCATGGTGTCAAGGTAAGAGACAGTACTTCACACAAACAGAATCAGGAGGTTAGATATGTCATCTCTCATGATGGGACACTTAAAGCTACCAAATGGAAATTTAATTGACCATGGGCTCACTTGCATGTTTGGTGTCTATGTGCAGTCTTTTTATTTGTGTAGATAACCCAGTATCATGTTTACTTACTTGTTGCAACCTGTCATTTATTGATGTTATTATTGACGTGTTGGTCAAGATGTAATCGTTTCAATTGCACAGTAGTGCCAACACTTGTGTGCAGGCAATCTGTAATTATTCATAAGCAGTAATAAAGGTCTAGGCTTTTTTAAAGTGCTGACATCTCCACGTTTTTGTTTTTTGGTCATATGAAGAGTAGGGCTGTGCAAAAAAAATCAATATAGCTGAGTATTGCAATATTTCTTTCCATGATACTGTAGCGATTTTCCAGCCCCTCGTATCGATACAAAAAAGTTCTTCATGTTTTAAATGGATTTAAAATGTCCTTAAATTTCCCTCAAATCCCTTTGAATTAAATAGTTTTGACTCAATTTGTCTGCTGAGTTATCAATATAATGTGATGTACATATTAGACTACCCAGGTGGCACACAGCAAGTTGTATTTTCAGCTCTATTTTTAAATTTTGAGTAAATTATGTCGTATCGTATCGTGAGGTCCTTGCCAATACCCAGCCTTAATGAAGAGGCGCACCTGCCACTGTGTTCAATTAATGCAGCTGTTTGTGTTTAATGGTTGGGACACAGAAGCTGTTGTCAACTGACATCCTTCTTCATCACTCAAAGTTTGTCTTGCTTTTATTTGCCGATGGAAGATTTGCTGAGTGTGTATACTTTTGTTCAGCGACGCCCTGCTTCACACTAATTCAGTTACACATTCACACCTGCAGGCTGCCCAGTATAACCATAACTATAACTGTTGTCTACTGTTGGCCACTGAAAGCTTCTGTAACCTGTAATAGGCTACCAGTGTTCCCTTTTCTAGTTTTCTCTTGGGTTTTTTGTATTTTAGGTAGAGTAGGATTATCTTTTTTTCCAATCTGCCAGCTACAGTGGCTGGTGAATCCAAGAATTCACAAAACAATAACAGTATCTCACCAGCCAAAATGATAGAAATGGTAAAAACGATGATTGCCTGCCTGCCAATGTGGCTGGGAGAACAGACAAACTCTGCAGTCACAGCTGAAATTGGTGAGCATTTGAGTGGTGGCTGGTGTTAATTTCCTACCCTAAGTGTCAGCTGAAATGCTAGAATAATACATAGACTATAGAAAAGGTTTGTATGTAACCCCCTACAGTTTTCGCATAAGACTCAGAACGGGGTCTTTGTTCATAGAGTTAGAGCGTTTACTCGAAGCGCAGTCCCTCTTTAAGCGGTTACTTAACTCAAGTTATCCATTTACAGCTCTCAGTTCAATGAACACACTTTTGTTTCTGTTTCACTTCTCCCCTTTCTGCCTCTCACTGTCCTTCTCTCTCTGCTTCTCTTGTATGTCTACCACCCCATCTCTCCCACCTCCATCTCTCTCTCCTTCCCCCCACCCCAGGGCCTATTATCATTTCTGAGTGCGCCACTGATTGGAGCGCTGTCAGACGTATGGGGACGCAAGTCTTTTCTGCTGCTAACGGTCTTCTTCACGTGCGCGCCCATCCCACTGATGAAGATCAGCCCATGGTGAGTGCAACACTGACAATTCTACTCAACTACCAAAGTTTTCCTAGTGTGGGATTAGTGTTGTTTCTGTGCAGCAGGGGACGGCTTATCCTGTGCTGGCTGGCCTCTAGAGAACCTCAGGGCTTCTCCTGTCACCTCAACTCTCCACCTTTGATACCTCGACTTGCAGTGCCTGTGCTGACAAGCCAGTCTCTTCTCTTCTTTCAGGTGGTACTTTGCAGTCATCTCCATGTCCGGCGTCTTTGCTGTCACCTTCTCTGTGATCTTTGCCTACGTGGCGGACATTACACAGGAGCATGAGAGGAGCACGGCATACGGTTTGGTAAGGAGACGCTTGTTTTAAACTGATTTACAGAATTCTGTTAAATATGAACGTAGTCCTAAAACACATCTTGAATCATTATGTAACCAAGGGAAGCAGTAGTCGGTGAAAATTCTAATAATCTTTATTTGTGTAGTACTTTTCAAAACACAGTGCCAAAGTAAGCAATGTAAGCAAAGCAAGGAACACAAAGGCACAGCAAGAACATAAAAGCAACAAATAAAAAGGAGGCCAAGAACAATTAATAAAAGTC
This sequence comes from Centroberyx affinis, assembly GCF_046629955.1. Classification (NCBI taxonomy): domain Eukaryota; kingdom Metazoa; phylum Chordata; class Actinopteri; order Beryciformes; family Berycidae; genus Centroberyx; species Centroberyx affinis. The sequence goes on from NW_027279947.1 coordinate 54,415, forward strand.
CCTTACATAAAAGCAAGCCTGATTTAGCCAGTTTAAACACTAAGCACTAAGGCCTGATCACTTCTTGTTTTCAGTCAAGACTTTGGAAGACCTCAGGCTGTGATTTGGCTCATATGGGGTTAATAGGTCTAAATGTCTCGATGCCAGATTCATCCATGCCTTAAAAGTAAACAGTAAAATCTTAAAATCAAGCATTAATCAGTATAGGTACAACAGCTTGCTGTCAAATTAAAGTTTACGAACCCCAGCTCTCATTCGCCTTCCCTCCAGGTGTCGGCCACCTTTGCGGCCAGCCTGGTGACGAGCCCGGCCATCGGGGCCTACCTGTCGGTGACGTATGGCGACACCTTGGTGGTGATCCTGGCCACAGCCATTGCCCTGCTGGACATCTGCTTCATCCTGGTGGCCGTACCGGAGTCGCTGCCTGAGAAAATGAGGCCAGCGTCGTGGGGGGCGCCCATCTCCTGGGAACAGGCCGACCCCTTCGCTGTGAGTAACAACACAGTAGGCTTGATCAGTGGAGACACAAGATTATCCATGTTTTAATTCCAACCAAACAGCAGCTGATTGTACTGATTGGTTCCTCCTCTCTGGTAGCAGGTGTGTTAATCAGTGAAATTAGCTGATAGAGTCTTTGGTTTGAGTGAAAACATGCTAACTCTTGGTTCATGGTTCACAATGGCACATGATTGAAAAACATAATAAATTAAGGTTAAGCCCCTGGGTGGAAGCTTTATCCAAATAGCTTCACAGTAAAACAGGTCTATATACTTTACATCTAACTGTTAGTGGGACAGAAGCACCCAATACTAAACTATGTGCAGAGTTGTGTGCAAAGGTCCCAACACTCAAATGTATTGAGCTATCATAACTCCTTAATGCAGAGTCCTTATCAGTATCACCCATGTGTTAAGTGAAGATAAGTGTGCTGACAGAAATATTTGCTAATTTATGCGTTCATTTGTTTAATTAATGGCCTCATTGGCATAACTGGTTATGTTTAATATATCATGATGATTATGGCGTGACATTAGGCTGCTCAAGTGCTTCTTGTTTATTAGGTTTTCGTTTTAAATGATTACTAGATGAAGATGAAGCGACATCGGTAGCATTTAATGAGATGCATCAGAGATTTTCTTAGTCAGCATTACTGACAGAGCTCATCTCCCTCCCTTGGCTGTCCCACAACTGATATTTTTCTTGTTATTCTTTGGACCAGTCTCTGCGTAAGGTGGGCCAGGACTCCACAGTGCTGCTCATCTGCATCACAGTGTTCCTCTCCTACCTCCCTGAGGCCGGCCAGTACTCCAGCTTCTTCCTCTATCTCAGACAGGTAAGGCTGCCCTCCCCTCTCGCTTCTCACACCCCGTCAGAAAGGCCACTCCACTGTTTACAATAAAGTGAGCAGATTGCTTATTCAAACACTGTTTTGCATACATGTACACGTGCCACCACATATAATAGTACCTACCCAACCTAATGCGGGGTTGCTTGTTATTCAAGGATGCAGGTGTATTCACAAATGACACCAACAGTCCTTTAGTTGAGTCTGAAATGGATGAAGAATTTCTGCAGTGATATGCAGCATCTAGGACATCGTGATGTTGTGGATTGTGAGAGGGACAATACAATTCGGGATTAATATGTGCGTGCTGTATGTGACAGCTCCATACTCCACCATCTGTGTTGCTAATGAAAGGCAGAAATTGCTACTGGGAAGCTCAGGGATGTACTTGAGTACAAATGGGGGGGAAAGTTGCCGACCAGACACTTTCACCTACGCTGCTACAAGATTGGATCAGCAGGTTTGCTGAGCAGCCCGTTTCAGCCTGTGAATAAGTAGAACAAATTCATTAGGTGTCTCAGCAAAATTGTAGTGCAGAAAAAAGCCAATGCATTTAAAACAGAAGTAAGCCAGAAACGGACAGCTTCAGATGGCTATTATGGAACTGCAGCATCTGGAAGGAGCTGGCAGCTTCGAGATGAACTGACAGACGTGATCTCCTCCTTTTCCAAACTGCTAGGACTGAGGATTGTTAGGTTTGTGTAAACACTGTCAGAAGAACTAGTCAGGCAGGTCTGACAAAGCCTCATGCTTCTCTGCTACCATCTTAAAAAAAAAAGGAGTTCTTTAGTGTCGGGGATAGCATTTCTCACCACTTCTACCTGCCCCCTTTGTCCCAGTTCCCTTTCCTTGTGCCAGAATTGCTTTATCGTACATCTGTCCTCATTCATTGTCATAAATTATACACACCTCGCACCAGCTGCCCCACTCCTGTTGTTGCCTGTATCGACGGAGATAAAGGGGATCGCATTTGACCTGGATACGCCAGAGACAACAAGGGGAGGAAAAAGAAAAAGCACCTTTTGTTATTCCCAGGATGCAGTAGTAAACAGCACGCGTTCACAAAAGCCTACAAACAAACCTTTCCTCTGCTGTGTTACTCCCACAAGTTTTCAGGCGTGTGAGAAATGGGTGGGTGCTTTGTGCCGAGATATGCGCTCATCTCTGGCTGTGAGGTGCCATGTCCTAACTTGTGTTATGTATGAATGCTTTGTCGCCCTCAGGTCATACGCTTCTCATCAGAGACGGTGGCTGCCTTCATCGCCGTTGTGGGGATCCTCTCAATACTAGCTCAGGTATTAGAAAAAAAAATTACTTCTCTTGCAGCAGACATGCATACACACACCCCTGGATTTAACTGTTTATGGATTGTGACTATTCAGCCAATCATTTTATGAATATTGGGTGGTTCCCTGCATATCAGAAATTAATGTTGCATTCAAAAGTTAAGAGTGAGGTATGACGTGACATAGGGGGTCTTATTTGAAATGTGTTTTGCCTCTGCCAGATCTCCTCATAAAATCTACAAAATGAGGAAAATTGTTCAACAAGGCAGCAAATTAAGCAATAAGATACTTGTTCCTGCTCTTTAGGCAACACTGTACGGTGATTTTGGAACATCTAGAGGCATTGTTAGGCACAAAGCAAAGCAAACCCTCTTACCTGTTGTAAAATCACTATAAAGCATGGCCTTGAGTGGCTTATTGCTCATATAAAAAGGCAGTAACACACCAATTGACAATACTGTATTGTATTGTATGTAATAAAAAATGGTCAATAAATCTTTTAATTTTTAAACTGTGATAATTTAAGTCACAAGGAACCAGCATTTTGATGTTGTCTTTCTTCTGTAATTCAACGTATTTCCAGTTGGAACAGGATCTTTGGGCGGGGCGTAACACACGGAGCAACTGTTAAAAAAAAATGGGCGGGTTTGCTTTGCACATAATCTTGAGCTGTCACAAATTCTGGATTCCCCAAAATGAATAAATTCCAGCCACCAGGACGCAACCATAGTGTTTTAGGAAAAGGAAACAGGGTCCCGCTTTATTTGGATAGTCCAATACTGATATTCAACTTGATATCAAGTGACTATAATGTGTAACTAAAAAGTCCTCAAAGGTTCAGGTGACACTTACAATAGTGTGAAAAGCAGTATGTCGATATTTAGTGTTTGGGTTAGGATTAATCTCAGGTTTGGGGTTAGAAATAAAGTCAGGTTAAGGTTAGGGTTGGGATTAAAAATGTAGTTAGTGTTAGCTACGAATTAGGATAAAAAAAATCTGTGATCTGTGAGCATTGATCAGATGTTTTCTAGAAAGTAAAAGTAATGAGATTTCCATATAAAAATCAGAGAAAATAAATATGTAGTCCTTTCCTTTTTTTGATATTGTTCAATAGATAAATATTGATTTGATCCAGAATTGGCTAAGAAGGTGAATAAGTAATTTTCATTTCCTTGTGACTAAACAATATTCTTTTGTCAAGCTATATACTTAATAATAATAATAATAATAATAATAATAATACTGGTGCAAGTTGAGATTGATAGTGTATTAATATTTGAATGAGCTGTTGCAGTCACAGTGTGCGTTTTAACAGGTATTTCATAACGGCTGAAAATGTCACTAGAAGCTAGGAGCAAATTGTCTGTTTCATCATGTGTCTTTCGGCCTTGTATGACTTGTGTGCTCTGCTTCACAGACGGTGGTGCTGGGGATCCTGATGCGCTCCATAGGGAATAAGAACACGATCCTGCTGGGTCTCGGCTTCCAGATCCTCCAGCTGGCCTGGTACGGCTTCGGCTCCCAGCCCTGGTCAGTAACTAACTCCTACTGTTTCTAATGCACACGCTTAGCACTTTTACCCTTCATTCACTCAGCAGCAGTGGCACCCCACTGCTGGAAAATTGGAAAGTAATGGAAAAATGATGAAAATTCATCATCTGGGCTTATTGAACATCGGAAATGAACAACCACAGGGCAATTACAATATAACAGGTACTGAAAATGATAAAAATGATAGCTATTTTTCACTGGCATGGCTTGACTTTAAATGATACCTCAATGCAGTTTCACATTAAAATTCCATGCAATTGCCTACTGTTATTGTAGTGCGCTGACAAACCACCAGGGGGAGGCAAATACCCAAAAAAGCACTGTCAACAGCCAGGTTCTAACACTGTAATCTTGATAATCGAGACTCTTCAAAGGGATCGATTTGGTGTTGTAAACTGAAATCTATTTTATTTGACTGGAGTAAAAAGCTGAAATAATATACCTCAGTGAATTAAAATGTAAGTTAGGCTGTAATGAATAGCTATTAAATTACAAGATGAGATTCAAGGCCTTTCAGACTTTGAACCTGGAAATCCAACAGTATTGCTGGCAAATATAAACCACCCACAAACCTTAGTCACAGTATGAGTTTCATTTGAGCTGATGACGGCTTCATCAGTTTCTGTTGTTGTTGTTGTGGCCCGGGGGTGGGAAGCTGGACAAACGTAATGTCTATTGATTCTGAATGAGTACATTGTCTTGTTGGTGTTCCTTGCTGCTTTGATCAAAATGGGGTTGAATAAAGGCCAAATTAGCTCTCTGTAGTTCTGATATTAAGGTTGAAATCATTTCCATGTTCAGGAAAAAACAGTTTCTATCCCACTACATGTCACAAGTTCTAAAATGTTGCCTTCCCCCAATATCCCACTATAAATTTAGGCTAGAGGGGGGTTGACCCATCTGTATCAAAAGTACCATGAGACTGTCAGTCTGTTTTACCAAGGGTTGTATAATGGGCACATACCTGTATTACACATACTCCCACTGCTCTTCACACTACTCACTCACTTCACATCTTTCAATTGCACTTTTTGCATTGCACTTGAACTGAGCAGCAGCAGGCACGCTCAATAGCGTTTATTCTTGGTAGTATTGGTCACAGCCTAGCACTCAGTTTGACATCTGTGTGTGGATCCTACAGATCAGTGATTGTAGTATAGTGCTGAAACGTTGGTTTATGGAAGTACATTTCCCATTCATTTTTCACTTAGGATTTTATTATTAGCCATAACGTTTTAACGGTGGTAGGCTTACCGTGAGCAATCAGATAGTTAAACGACTATGTTCCTGTTGAAGCTAATAGTCGATCTGATTTCAATTTCGTTGTTAAGAAGGGTTATTCCTGAGGTCCTGAGAAAAACATGAGTTTTATATTTGCATTGCTAGTGTCTGTAAACACTCCAGGAAAAAAACACACCTGCTTTGATGGTCGAAAAAAGTGCCAAAAAAGGCTTATTTACCATGCATACCTGCAAGTCAGCCTCTTCAAAAACCTATGCGAATAAATCCAAGATCTGAATGGTCAAATAAGTTGTTGATTGTATCCATAACAAGTGTGTGTGTTCTCTGCAGGATGATGTGGGCGGCTGGAGCTGTAGCAGCCATGTCCAGCATCACCTTCCCAGCCATCAGCGCCATCGTGTCCCGCAACGCAGACCCTGACCAACAGGGTGAGTTTCTCAACCAATCAGTATCCTACCGGTCTGCAACAACAATGCATGGTGTATTCCTTCCTTGTTACAAAGATACAAGTTCTTGACATCACTTTATACCCCTCTTGAATGCTGAATGTGTACTTTTAGATTGTGTGTGTATGTAACCTGACCAGGTGCATTATTGGTCACAGTTTTGTTTAGTTCTGGCAAGATTTTATCATTTCCATTAAGACCATCAATTTTCTCAGTATAACGCAATAATATCAAAGTAGTTTTAAAACGGTGTATCTATCATTTGTTTATGTAATCAATGATTGATGCAGTGCATAAACCTCTGAGTCAAACCTCTTGGTCCATTATCGGACACGCAGCCAAGCCCAGTCACTCTTAATGCATAATGCCAGTTATTGTTTTGGCCTTTTGGCATCGTTCCGCTTCCTCCCACAACTACTTGTTGACATAATGGGCATCTGGGCTAGAGCATTGCCCACTGATACAAGGCTTTGGAGCTGGGAAAACAGAAGTAACCATATCTGCACATTGCTTATGCAGCAATGGCGTTAGTTGGATCCGCCTGTCTGAATTAACCAAGCAGAGATCCAGTTGACTTTGCACTCTGAAATATGTCAAGTGGTCGCTGAAATGTGGCATCTATCGGACATCTTCCTGACTGTGTTGTGTTTATTTGCGTCTTCCCCTCCTAGGTGTGGTCCAGGGGATGATCACAGGGATTCGGGGCCTGTGTAATGGTTTGGGCCCGGCGCTGTACGGCTTCGTCTTCTACTTGTTCCATGTGGAGCTGACCGACACGGAAGGCTCTGAGAAAGGTGCCAAACTCAACATGGCCAACCCCACTGATGAGGTGAGTTGTTGGCACACTACAAAGTTGTGTTAAATGCATGTAATGTACTTGGATAAAATAATAGTGTCTGTTTTGAATTTGGCAAATATTACTACACACACTCCTCCACCCTGACAGCTTTCTATAATCCCTCTGTCCTCTCTCCTCCGCCCTCCCCAGAGTGCCATCATCCCAGGACCCCCCTTCCTCTTCGGAGCATGCTCAGTGCTGCTGTCCCTGCTGGTGGCCCTGTTCATCCCGGAGCACACGGGGCCAGGCATGAGGCCCGGCGCCTACAAGAAGCACAGCAACGGGGCACAGAGTCACTCCCACAGCCCGCAGGGCAGCGGGGCCGAGGGCAAGGAGCCGCTACTGGAGGACAGCAGTGTATAACCCCAGCTAAGGGGGGAGGACACACTCGCTCCACCCCACCACCACCCCCCACACGCATGGACAGATACACACATTTTACCACATGTACACACTCACACCTCAGGCACACATGAGGCCCGAGTGCCAGGAAGAGGTGTTTATGTGTGTACGTGTGTGTGTCCACAGCACAAAAGTGGGCAGTCCCTCCTTAGCAGCCCTTTTTTTTTTTTTAAAGCAGGGTAGTGCGAGGACTTTCTAAGGACTCCGTAGGGAGAGAGTGTGTTGAGTATTTTTGGGGGCTGCTGTGGAGAGGTATGTGTGTGTTTTGGGGAGTGACTTGGCTGAGCTGGACTCTAACCCTTGGTTTCTGTAAAGCAGCAGCAGGGTGGAGCGTATAGCAGCTTGCCCCCCTGTGCAAAAAAAAAAAAAAAAAACCCTGCAAGCACACACACAAAGTGATTTGGTTGAGAGTGTGAGTGGGTATATCTTAATTGTTACTAAATCCCTGTGTGGTTCTTCTTATTCCTCTGTAGCCCGTTCAGTGGCAACCTTTGTCCTTTTGTCCAACGAGAGTGTAACAAACAGGTAGTTGAGCACTTGTCTAATGGTCATTCACGAGCTAACTTCTGTTCTGATGCTTTTCGTTGTGACCGAGGCTCCGTTTAAGCATCCAAGAAGGGAACACAGGTCTTCCTCTGTACGTACGACAGGGGAGAACGGCGACTGTAGACCCAAAAGAGCCTCTGCAAACCAGACTTGGAGAGGCGCTGCCTAATCTAGATTGGGATGGGTCAGCCAGTGCAGATATAAAAACAAAATTTTTTTTTTTTTTTTTTACAGAGGGACTTTGGTCTACTTGAAAGATTCTAAAGACCACACTTTTGTTGAATATCACACTTCCCGGGCAGAGAAGTGTGCGAGAGAGACCACTTTATTAGCCGCGACCGTTTTCAATGTTTACTTGCCATTCTCTAGATTAGCAGTACAGTTTGGGTTGTATATTTTCCTCTGTTCAGACTGAAGGCTAGTTGTGCTTCAAGTTTTTATTCAGAAAACAAATGTTGCCTTGAAGTGACTTAAGATATATATAAATATATATATATTAAAATTACGTAACCTGTATGAAGACCGAGGTCTGAGAAGGCTCTGTAATCTTCTGCTATCGCTCCCATCGGAGCCGTGATATACATTTTATCCCCCCCCCACACCTCCCCCCCATCATGCCCTTCCTCTTCTTTTTTTTTTTTTTTTCTCTAAAATGTATCACCACCAGGGTCGAAACAAAAGCTGTCCGAACCATAGTTTCCTTTTTAAAGCCTCTCAAACACTTGGAGCTATAGTTTTGCTATCAACGTGTCAGTGTTGGCACTGACGGTGTTAATAAGATGTCTTTGGAATAATATCATTAGGTTAAATAGAATATCACTTGTGCTGCTGCAATAGAAAATTTAAAAGGTTTAAATGTGATGTGGTGTGATGGAGAAGGACCTCAACAACGGTATTTGGACTAGAAAACGGTTTCAAAGAATCCCTTGACATTCAGGCTCCCATACAACTGGTTATTAATGGGCACTGGGTATTTCTGAAACAATGTCTAACAAAGATGGCATAGAATTTTTCAGATACTGAATTAGCAACTGGTAAATTTTTGCTGTCGTAATTTTGAACTTTTTTTTTTTTCTTTTAATGCCTCAAGTGCATTGAAATAACCAAATCACAACCTGATATGGATTAGCTAACAGTGGGTTCTCAAGTTTAACATCGATCTGAACTGAAATGTACTTTTCATTCATATTTTCTGTGCCAAATTTTTTTTTGGTGTGCTTTTTCGTACTTTTGTGTGCGTGTGCTTGAGTGATTTGGATTTTTTTTGTTTCGTTTTCTCTTGTCTTAATTTCTTTGGCTGAAGATTTAAGTTCAAATGCTATTTTTTTTTATAGCTTTTTAAAACTTGATCCAGTCGTTATTTTTTTAGGAATCTTTTCAACATTGTGGCTAGATGGTGAATTATCGAATGTCCATTCTCGTCTGTTTTCAGTCTCCGTCTTTATTTAACAAGCATTTCACCTTGGTTAATCACATTTGATAAGCTTTTTTTTCAGTTGTATCAACAGAGGACATGAAAAAAATCATTGAATGTTCCAAGATAAGCTGTACATGTTGATATACATACCAACCAAACCCACTATACTATCCCCTAAAATCTTTGACTATGCCTGCCATAGCGTTTTATCATTTCAGAGGGGGTGTTAGTAGACAAGAGGCCATCGATACTGATTTCTTCTCTCATTGTCTTTATTTTATTTAGCATATATTGGACCAACACATAAGTAAACCCATGAATTCAGATCCTACATAAATTGGTAAGATTCTGCACCAGCCCCATGTGCACTCGTACAGCTCCCAAGCAGATGACTGTAAATGTACAAAATCACCTGTACGTACAGCAAATGTATATATGTATTGCTCAAGGAGACGGCCACTTATTGGTCTATTTGGTTGTATGGTGCAATTATATATTTCTCAAGACTTACCTGCTAGCCACTCCTGTTTTTAGTACAATGTGGTTTGTGGCCTGAGCCCCTCTCTGTGTGCCTAAAATTAGCCAAGAAATGAATATGGCAACATGAGTAAATGGTGGATATTATGTAAATATGGGAAACTAATGACAAACTATTTATTAAAGGTTTATTGTACAATGAGATGTTTGACTTTGCTTCTGTGGGTTTGGGGGAGGGAACCATATGTCTCTTAACATTAATTTTCCTGTTTGTGCCAAGACTGATTGAGTAATCATGGCGTGTCTCAACAAGTATACAACTATAGATGGGATCTGGTAATGTTGGAATTTAGTGTTTATAAATGGCGATCCTTGATTTAATGGCTACTAAATCCTACTGGGTCACCTTCTGAACAAATAGTACCCCAGTTGCCTTTTATTGATAATTCATAATACCAGACTTCTAGCTAATTCTGTAACATAGTCGGCTGGTTGGTTTAGTAATCTTGTCCTCTGGAGTTTCATGGCAGCACTAATGCTTTCCTTCACCCATATCCTCAACTATTCTTCCATGCACGGCCCGAAGCTCATTTCCTTCCTATGGTCTGTGCTTTTCTTTATTAAAGCCACATGGAGGCAGTAGTAAAGTCTGGCACAAATTCTTAACAGGGCCATCGCCTCAGCTTCTCTGGCCCTGAACAAGTGCTTACCACAATATGCATTTATAAACATTTACTTTAATATCCAGATTAATTTTGAATCAAGATTCAAACTTTTATTTTTACTATTTGTGCAATTTCCTTTTGAAAGGTTACTTTATTTAGAAACTGCATTCTTCACATACCTGTAGGCAGAACAGGAGCCACTACTGAATCTATGGTCAGTTGTCACAATACAAAATAATTAAAATCTTTTTAACTGTAATAACTAAACAAAGATGTATTTCATTGATTAGGAGTTCATCCTCTGATTGATTGATGTTAAACATCTGAATGGTAAATCATTTCTGCCAAGTTTCCAGTTTCTTAATGAAATCAACAGCATAATGCAGATGAGGATAGGTTGTGGAATAAATTGTAAACTTGATGTGACTCATATTTTTATATCATTGACAGGAGGCTGAACTTTGCAAAATACTGTTTTTTCATAAATCCAAGCACATGACTTTGCAGTGATCACACTTTGCACATTTCCTAACACATTCCTATGTGAGATGAGAGCGTTTTCACACCGTTGTTGCTCTTGCGCTTCAGTGATTAGTGTTCCTGGACTGATGATAAGGACTCATCAGACAGTTTCTCTTTTATGAGACTTTCCCCCCCCTAAATTGAGAGGATAATCTTCTCCTGCCTGAGGTCTCTGCCTTCCTAAAGCAGAGGAAGGGTCTGTCTGCTGGAATATGATGATGTAGGCGAAAGTCTCCCAAGTGGAGCAGCAGGTGTTATGTGGTCTTAACCGGGGATGGAAGAGATAGCGATAAGACTCTTAGCCTCAATCCATGCCCATTGTTTCCTAATGAGCCCTCTAATGGCACTGCGCTCTGCCATATGGGTTTGGTTATGATCGACTCATCAGCACAATGGGGTCTCTTATTAAGCACCAGATAATCACCTACAGCATGCCAAGGTATCTGGGCTTCGGTTATCCTTCCTTGTAAACACTGAAAAAAGATGGCCACCTGGGCAGAGGGGGTGAAGCACTATTAGATTTTAGAGTATGATTTTATTCTCCTCTATACAGTAAGACAAACACGTGGTTGACATAAATATATACTACCAGTCAAAGGTTTGGACACACCTGATTGAATGTGCAATGTTTTTCATTATCTTAAAGCCATTTTGATCTAAAGGCTTATGCTTAAATGCTTGCAAGTTGATGCCTGTGTATGAATTTCTTTCCAAAGCCTTTGCCTTTCCATCAAGGCAAAGGGTGGCTACTTTAAAGAATCTAAAATATAAGATAGTTTTGATTTGATTAACACTTTTTTGGTCACTGCATAATTCCATTTGTGTTATTTCATACTATTGATGTCTTTACTATTATTCTAAAATGTGAAAAATAGTAAAAATAAAGAAAAAAACGTGTGTCCAAACTTTTGACTGGTAGTGTGTGTATAACCTTTTTTCTTTTTAAAATACTCATGGCACTAGAAAGAAGCGAATACTTCACCTTATAGCCTTCAGTGCTCTCAACACATCAGCAAACAGAAGTTTCCAGCCTTTAGGGAATTAGGAGCACACAGGCCTGTTGGGATTAGGCTAACCGTTCTCTGACAGGGAGGGGACTGGGCGTGTTTTAACAAGAGCAACTTGACTGAGCGCTGCAGAGAAGGTGGCTGCTCAGATCACTTCCAAGGTGTAAGTGTGAGGTGAGGGCAGGAGCAGCGAGCGTTTCCCCATCGTTTATTTGTCTGTGCTCGTGTCAGGGATGAAAAGGGCCACGTGACTCTCTGGGGACCAACTGGAATGTATTGTGATGCAGAGTCGCTGTCATAGCACATTTACCTTTCAGGCTCCAATTAGGTGCACGAGACTGGAAGAATGCTTACAGGCTTGAAAACTGGCCTCCTGGAGTTGGCCAAAGGCCACACACACTCCACGGCACCATTAGTATAAATGTGAGTGTCCATTAACCTCAGAGAACCGCTGCATCCATCAGCCCTGCCTCCAAACCTAAAGTATTGTCTTTGCATACAGTGGAAATGGCAGCAGGAAGGAATCTTTCTTCAGAGCGATACACCTCGAGCCCGACAGGCGTTCTGAGAAGGGGAAGTCAGCCGAGTGGCGGATGTCACACTCGGCCCTGACACATGGCATCTTCTTTTCCTGCTACGGTGGAGCGGAGCGTACTGGCGTCTAGGAAGAGCCCGGGCATGAATCATGTGTGAACCTCATTGTTCTTCCAGTCAAACAGGTCTGTGTGAACAGGGGATCGTCACTAACCTCTGCCACAACGCCTGCTTTCCCATGTTCTATATGCAGACCACCCATGTTTCTTCACATGACTTCCAGGCACATGTGGTTGACCATTAACCTGAGGATGGGTGTGGGCCTCTGGCCACTAGCTGTTTGACACGGGGCCCCAGACCGCTTGGACACAAGGCTTTGACATTTTGTTCCAACAGTACAGCTTGGACACATCATTCAGATCAACATCAACATCAACATTTCAACCCCTCTTCTTTCTACCTCCCAGATATCTCAGAGTTTTGTACTATATGCTACTATGGAATGACAAAAATAACCACAGCATATCATATTCATAACAACAGAGTGAGTGAGGCCTCTGCTGCAGCCTTATCACTGTGAACCCTGACCCTGTTGTTTTAGTCATGCTCAAACAGGGTGCTACCTACATACAGTACCTATATGTAGGAATATGGTAGAGGTTACACAGCAGTGTACAAATGTGGCTACTATTAATGCCGCATGCAGCAGACTCACAAAGTGTGCCAGAAAGTGTAGCTTGGGGCTTTCATGTGAGAACAGTTTAATCCCTCCCTGCTGTGAGTTGAACCTTTCAAGTTGATTTATGTCATTATTGAGAGACAGGGGTATAACATCACATAAGATAACGTACTGTGAGTGACAGTTAACAAGAATTTATTCTCTCCAGTTGGCCTGCAGTGGGTCTTTATTGGTCTATTTTTTTTTTTTAACAATTTATTTATTGACTTTTCTCAGACACAGAGCAGTTTACAGGAGAAAACACAGAACTGAAGTATTTATTGGCCTATTTGAAATGGACAAGCAGATATAACACTCATACAACATTAATGACGCTGCCTGGATACTCTCACTGGTTGACCCACACACACACACACAGCTGAACCAGACTAGGCACTGTGGTGATGTCGTGTATAGTATAATGGGATTGCAGTGACTCCCCCCCCCCCTCCCCCACCCCAACGAAGGCCCCTGGAACCAGATCAGTGCCGTCAGGATTACGAGTCAGAGCTCAACAAACAGACCTCTTGACTCCACGGCAACAGGCCACACTGTCAGCACCGAGATCATGTGTTTGTGAGTCATTTGTTTTTTTGTTCATGTTTGCATCAATAACACATCAATAGCGCTGCTGAGCCATAATGACCCTAATCTGGTCAAAAAGAGTTCAGTGAGCTCAGAGAAAACATATTTTACACAGCAGGGTAAATACTCCGCTCTGGCCACCGTACGCCGGTTTGCCCCGAATAGAAAAAGGAAGGATGACTTTTAAAGGGGAATTCCACTGAAAATTCTTCATTTCAGTCGTTTTGAATTTTGCATTCTAAGCACTCGAGATAAAGGAAGATCCATAACATCTTCAAATTGCATTGACAGAATTTTTTTTAGGGATACTGACTTTCCCAGACCCATATTCAACATCTAGAAGTATGAAAAAAGTAGACGTTTTATTGAGGTTTGGGAACATGACTGTCCAAACAATAGGATGATGTCATACGATTGCATTTTCCCAGACCTTGAAAACGAACAAAACACCCTAACCCTTTGGGGGGGGGTCTTCTTTTTTTCATAATAATATATTTTTATTCAAAGATTTAAGGGCATTTGCATGAAAAAAAAACCCCACAGAATACACAAGTTTACACAAGTCCCCCTTAGAGGAAATGTGTTTCCTTTGCAGAACATCAAACCGACAATCAATTCAGTGGAATTCCCTTTAAGATGGGGAAATTATAGCAAGGTACTTCCTCAATAGATAGCTGGCATGTTGTGAAGTAATGAAGCAACGAAGCATCCCTGACATCAGCATCATTCTTATTTCATTCTGAGCACACAGTACTATAGAGAATGGTAAAATCAGACAAAACCTAACCTGCTCATTGATGATTTTCATTCTGACAGACAAAACAAATGTTTATTTGTTGTGGCTGGTAGATTATGAATGGGAAGTGTGACGTGGCTTCATCCATCCAGACACTCAACAGGCTTTAATCTTATTATGACACCTCACACCTACACACTGCAGACTCAATATGGGATTATAGTTAGGACACAGAATTCACTGCAGTGCATTTCAGCTCTGCTGCCTCCATAATGCCAGATGTTCCTTGAGTGGTGGTCAAATCGGCTCAGTAGCTTATTACCATCGCCCCGCCGGGTAACCTCTCTCCCTCTCGGTTCCCTGTGAGTGACACTTGTTGAAAAGTATTATTACAAACCGCAGCGAGCGTTGACCCTTGACCCAATTGCATCGGTTTTCATTCCAACTCTTCAGATATGTTGTTGTGTACATGTAGGATCTCGCTGGATTTTTTCCCCCCTCAGGCTCTTGTGACATATCGGTTCATTAATTCTTAGTGTCAGGTGGTGATATTGCTAATGAGCTGTTTTCCCATTATACATTACTGTTAATCTGGGCACTCTATTGGATTTATGCCTGTTTCACTGTCTCAGGTAGATTGGTGATTGGTGGTCTGTCACACTGTCAGATGGTTTCAATCAAAATACTTTATTCATCCCTCAAGGGGCAATTCAAGGCAGCGAGTTCATAAACAACAAGAGACCACAATATACAATCATTCATACACATATAAACAAGATATAAAATAGGTAGATATTTAAAAAAAAAAGGAGGAGAAGACCATTCCTTTTACATTTGCCCTTCACAAATGTGCCAGCAGACATATCTTAGAAACTATACATTTCACAGTGAATTGATGGTAAATATGCGAATTAAATGGTACATTTATGGTCAGCGGACTGATCTAATATTGCCTTTGAGGAGGAGGCCGGTACATTTATACATTAACCATCCTATATTGCAGTCACGAGTGTTTGTCAGACACACAGCTGCCCCAGGAATCCCGTAAGCAAGGCTTGTTTAGTATTCCAGTAAAATAGAGGTCTATTTTAGTTGAATTAACAACAGGACATGTTCATCCTCCACCAAACACGGTGCTGCCTTTGATGGAGGATGTAAACAGGTAGTGAATTAGCGGTGGTTAACGGAGAAGGCACTGTGGCTCAGTTCCAGTGCACGAACATGCCAGGAAGAACAATCTGAGACATTTTCTTCTGCCTTTGTACGTTCTGTTTTGAACACATCTCGTGATGCGTAACCCCATCCAAGCGACACTGCTGCTCCATTAGCCCGTGTGTGAGTGTGAGAACTTCTCAGGGTCAGGAGGGGAATCACGTTTTATTTTCAAACAATGGTTGGATCGCACAAGGACACACTTCCTCATCTTTTTCCTCAGCTTCTAAAAATAACTGTAGATCTATTTCTGTTTTGGGAAGAGAGTGGACCAAGTCTGATGGGATTCAGTCATTGTTAGTGCTGTGCAAGGATGAACATTTTACTAACCCATGGCCAGTCATTTGCTCACTCACTAGCCTGCGAGCCTGAATGGAGTCGGAGGGTAGATTACTGCCGAATTACTCTTATGGACAAGTGCCAACATCCTCGAAGTTACTTTAGACCTTTGTCACAGTTTTCCCAAGTACTTTCTTACCCAGGTGTGTGTGTGTGTGTGTGTGTGTACAAGATACAACTTGTCAGTGTACTATTCAAGGGAAAGGCTTGACAGAGAGCTTGTAATAACTGTCAGGTTTTGACAAGTGATCAGTTTAGATAAAGAGTGATTCATATACTTAGGTACTGAAGGGTTTGGGCCAATCGAGGTGAATCGATGTTAGCAAGGGAGGTTAATTGATTGTGAAAGATGAAAGACGATGTCAAACTCTGGACTACTTTGTAAGCAATGTCCCTTTGTGTCTCAAAGTAATCAGATTCCCCACAATGCAATCACAGGTGTGTGTTTATTGGGAATTGTCCACACAAGTGTTGTCGTTTCAGGGCTTTCGGATTCTACATGGATCCATTTTTTTCCTCCTACTGCCAAAATTAAATGTGATTGGGTGAAATAATGTGAGTAGAAATTACAGCGTTATTACGTATTTTTACTGAGTTACTGAATTTAAAAAATATATTTTGCTAACAACCACAGGGTAGATATTCCAGTATCCTCCCTTTACAAAGCCACGGAAGGCTTGAATGCTCATTTTGACGTTAAACTGAAAGGGGGTGGGATCCGGAATCCCTATTTAGACCAAAAAATGACGTCACGCTTGACTCAGCCAATCACAAACGAGGACCGAAATTATCTGTATTGTGATATGTTTTTTGATCACTAAAAGATCCAAAGCGATGATTTCAACTCTGTCAGGAAAGGTTTGATGTTGATTTGTAACACAATAACCATCATTTTTTTCAGTTTTTAATGGTTAGATGGACTGAGGGAGAGTCTAACCTCCCCTATGATTGTACCATCCACTGCAGCTATGTAACCTGTCGACCAATCAGAACATTCATTAAAACCTAGGGTGTAGGTGACATCATTTACACCAGGAAGTAGACTGGAATTCTAAATCTGTTTAGAGGGAGAGTTTTTCAAAGCGTGTTAGTCAAATTTCCACAATGCTGACATAAGAAGAGGTTATAAAAATGTGCGTAACTTTACATTAACAGCTCCTTTGTTAAATTATACCATGAAATTGAGAAATGAAATCCTCATCACAGTGGACCTTTAACTTTAAGATGTGGTGCTAACAAATGTGAGCAGTTATCATTAGTAACTATACAATATTAACTGAAATTAAAATAGTAATCCGTTTCACTACAACTCACTGGGAAAAGTAATTAGATTGCGTTTGAACTCACCGCTACCACCCAGCACTGTTTGCCTACACTTTTTGTTGAACAGTTTGTTGTGTAATCCAATAAGCTCCAGTCCGTATTTCCCCCTCGCCCCATCTGGATCACTGGCAGGGTTTGTTTACTGGCGGAGAGGCAGGGAAGAAGGGGATCCTAGGGGACCTGGGACTGTTCAATCTACCTCTGGCTGTGGAGGAGCAGGAAAAAAATAAGTTTCAAACTCTATTTCTCTTATCTTTCGCTCGTACGAATCAACGCTCAATTGTACTGTCGATATCTGCCCGGAGCATGAAATCAACCTGGAGCACGTTTTGTGTTTTTTATTTCCACAAAAAACAGGAGAGCTGGACGATATACCCGAGCCACGACGAAGTCTGACAGCCTTTTTGAGAGTGGAGGTCTCACTGAAATCTCTGCATTGACTCGGGAGTTTGCGCTTTGGATGTAGCTCCTGATATTTCACATGCTAAATAAGCACATTGTAATCGCTGTTGTGTGTTCACTGGGGAGTTGAGAGGATTTTTACGCAAGACTCACTACGCCACGCAAGCTACAATCGTCGAGTCAGCAGCAGACGAAGAAATATTTTTCGTGCATATAACCAATCACTTCAAAAAATATGGTGTATAGCGATAGTACAGCTATGCATGCGATTCCTTAAGGGGAATTTTATTGAGAGAGTTGCAGGATAGCAGCGCAAACTTCACTTGTGGCCTGGGCTGGAGTGGTGGAGCCAGCTAGCTAACTCTCGTTTGCTAGCGGCTAACGCTAGCTCCTGCTCGGCCAACAAGTCTGTTTTTCTCGACGTAGACAAACTAAACTGTGCTAATTCACTCGACCAATGAATTTAATCGCGAACGAATACATAAACCGAGTATTCGTGTCCCGTGCCGTTGTTTGTTAACGGTGCTTTTCCATGAGGTGGCTAGCAACGTTAGCTAGTATTTGACTGAACACGCTGGACTTGTTCCTCCGCCCATCTTCCGGGATGTCTTGTTTTTATTTTTGTTTACCTGTTGGCTCACGCCGCTTAACAAAACCAATTTCCTGAAAGCATTTCTTGCTAGTTTGAAGCGTGTTCACAAGGGATTATTGTGTATCTGCCCCGGACAGCCTTGGATAGAGACTTAACCCGAGTCAATATGTGGCTCCGGACTTTGTTTTGGGGTTTTGTTGTGACCACTGTCTGCATTGTATGGAGCTGTCATCAAGCAAGTGGAGAGAGTAAGTAACTTTAATTATCACATTTTATGTCGCATATGAGCAGCATAATTATGTCAAATTATTCAATTAGATCGCACCTTAATTGTCAGCTGCCTGGCTCTACACTTAAGAAAAATAAAATAAAGCAGGGCTTGTCAGACTTAATATAAAAGACCCACAAATAGACCACGAGTCAATTATACATAAAATGTATTTGTTTAGTCAATAGTAAGATATGATTTTAATATAGTAGTAATTGTCTGTATTGCAGGCGAGGTTATAACAGCGAAGGCAGAGAAACCTAAAATGAAAAATAGACATCTTTAAGCATTTTTCATTGTGCCATGAAGTGGAATAATAGTTAAACTGCATTATCTCTCATTTTGATGGAGACCCGTTAGGTCCACGACCCCATTCTGGTAGCCACTGAAATATATTAATCCCATTTCTAATCCCAATTAGTCTAAATTTCAGAAGGACACCATAGGAATATAGCAGCAAAACTACAAAGTATATATAATATCCTTTTGTAGTATTATAGTGATAAAAACGACCATACTATAAATCCACTACTGATTACCACAGACGCACTGTAAGTCCCTATAGGGAAGTTATACTGTGTTTTTAACTGAATTGATGGTGATTTGATAATGGCAGGTAAGCAGCACTGGTTGTAGATAGTCACTGTATTGAAGGGACAAAGGTTAACACTTATCGGCTATTTGAGTCTACGGGAACTGTAAACAAAATGTTTTGTCCCAAAGAAGTAGTGTGAGAATTAAGAAGAACAAATTGGTTGTTATTGTACATGCAAAGCCTTGGCTTATTGCTGTGGCAGAGCAGGAATGTAACAATAAGCCCTCTTTACAGCTCCTGACAATCCTTTTATACTCGCCAGCCAAGAAGCCCGAGTGATAAGAATGAATGAACACATCTGCAATCACCACCCGCAGACATTTTCACATTTCTCAAACACAAGAATGCCTGCACCCATTTACTTTCTTACTTGAATGTTACTAGCAGATACTCCTATACACGTGAGGAAATGTATAGAACCTGTAGGACAACTTGACTGTTTAATGTTAGGAACATTTTAAAGACAATCACAGAGTCCATTATCTAGTAAATGTAGGAACATTATGTGTCTCAAAGGTGCTGTCACTCTTTCACCCAGTGTCCCATATACTGAGGACATGTCAATTTTTATCACAGCAAAATGATTCAATACAGGTTACTAGAGATTTACAGATGGGAGGAAGAATTGCCAAAGTTCTTCATTGCCTACAAAACAGCTCTTCATGCCGTTTCTCAACTGTCTGGACTTTAGGACTTTCTGAAATAGTGAAATAGATCTAACTATTCTTGTGACACTTGGCTTTGCCTAGTTGGAGGAAACATTGGCTTGTGTTCAATCCATCTGCCATTACTTTTGTTCTAAGAGTTTTCTGCTGTGGAGTGAATTCTCAAAAATATATACAGAAATAGGCAGGCAGTTAAGCCAAAGCAAGACATATTAAATATCTAAATAATATTAAAAGCTCCTCTTTATGCAATAAAATTGTATTAGGCTGTATTAATGAACTCTTAGCTGACAAAGGCAAATGCATGTCCAAATACATGGCATTGGTTTTGGTACACTAATGCAAAAATATAAAAATGGATTTTACAGATCAACTTTGCTTATAACATAGTAATTTACTAAATTGTAATTAAATTGCTAGGCTGATGTGTTAATGCATTCAGTTGTTTTACAACTTGGGACACGTTTTAAGGTATTTATGATCTTTGAAACAGCATGGAGCATCTGTCAGTCAATTGGCACCTTCTGTCCAAACAGGGACTGAGAAATGTGTTTTACTGTTCTTTGACCAAAACCTTCTTGTAATGTTAGAAACAGTAGTTTAGCCTGATTTCTATGGATAAGGCTTAAAATAATTTTGAAGCAAGTGCATATACACAGCAGTGTTTTACTTGTTGTTTGTTGTCCAAAGAGTAGCAAGAGCTCCTCCTCCTTTGTACAGTATATGAAGTTTGTTCCTGTCATATTGTAATAGTAGGTTTAAGAGGAGCTCTGAACAAAAAATACCTCTCACCTTTCATCGGCTCTAGAGAGGGGGGGTTGGGCAATGTCATCGAACCAGTTTGAGCGAGAATTTTAAGACATAAATCAAAAACAAGTTGTGTAATTGCATTGCTGCCCCCCCTTCTCGCTCCTCTCAGACTTGAGAGTGAACCACACAAGGGAAGAGTGGAGCTCGGGCCTCACACTGGCCGATTTCATAAGCCGGACTGACCAATGCCGAATTCAGGAAATCTTCTGAGCTACTTGTTGGTAGCTGTCCAGCTCAGCTTGATGGAAAAGTTCACTTACTAATGCAGCTTATATTTAGTGGTTGTGTGATTTTGATTTAATTTTCTCAGCCGCTGACGGTGGTCGAAATTTGCCATTTATCCTTGTACTTGCAAACGTGTCTCACAGTCTTATGTTTCGTAAAAAAATCCTGTCTCCTAAAGTCTGTGTCTATCTCAGTTGGTGGGTGTTGTGCCGCTGCCAGCTTGGTTCACCTCAGGCTGTGTGTCTCGTCTCAGGTGGTCAGGTTGTCAGGACGCTATCTCGCTCATAAATCTGTATCGCCACGCCACGTTCACAGTCATCCCATTGTCATAAGTGTCAGTCAGAGCAGGGACTTGCCATGCAGCTACCGGTGGCCTGTTGTTGAATATCACTCTTGTTAAAGGAGGGCTGGTAGGTGGGCAGCAGTCCAAGGACCTGCCGCCCTTGATTTATGACTCCTCACGAGGAGAGTGATCTCAGGTGATAGAACTGTCAACCCCACACACACACACACACACACACACACACGCTACCACTGCCATCTCCAGCCCCAGTCATGAGTGTGTTTGACATGTACACAAAAGAATGGTTTTTGTAATTGTCACCCTCAGAAATGGCCTTCTAATCCTGCTTGACACGTTCGCTGTTAAAACATTATATATATATCACTTGAAAAAGCAGTAATCTGCCACACCTGCACTCAAACATCAGCCTGACACTCCGACCACACAAGCGTCTTGACAAGGAAGTGTTGTTTTCTCAGATCTCTCTTTACCCTTGACACCGTGCCCCTGTTAAAAGGAAATGTGCTTGTTATTGTGCTCATACACTTCGGAGGTAATAATTACCTCAGTGTCAACAGTGGCCTTAACGCCCTGAAGAATGCATAAAGTTTTCAGTAACCTGAATATGAATTCTGATGTAGCCTGTAGTTAGAGATGAATAGATGCCAAGTGAAGCCTTGGCTAGTCGTTTTAGTATGACATCTGCCATCTTTGAAGTGTTAAAATTGTACCGGTCTTGCAGAGTAGCCAAAAAAACAGATCTCCTAGATGTAAAAATGGAGAACAAAATAACAAAAAACGTTAGGCTTATGATTTTTATTTATAAATCTAATGTTGTGTGTTCCTAACCTGCACTTAAGAGAGAATATTGTGGAAGTGAGAGCAGCTGGTGGGCAGTGAATCACCAAATTATCTTCTTTGTGTCTCGAGCCATCTCTCCGCAGGACACACATCCCACAATCTCAGGGGGAACTTTGTGGTTTGCAGGCTTCTCTTTCACTCCACTCTATTTAGAGTCTGGACTTGAATTACTTTTGTTTGTTTAGACAGAACCAGATTAATGTGAGATATTTAATTCCCCGTACTGCTATACTATGTTGTGTTGTTGATGTTCTCTGCTTGGGATGCCACCTCTGACCAAACAGCTGGCACGCTTGATAACCCCCCAACCCCTGCTGAGGAGACATTTATAGGATAAACTATACTATTCAAGATGGCCTTGACTCTCGCATTCTCGAGGTTATATCCCTCTTGAGTTGTAGTAATGTCACCAACAGACTAATATTTAATCCTGTGCAGCTCAAGAGATGACAAACCTCCCATCTTAATTAACCCCAATCGCTGTCCAGAGCCATTCAAAGTTTAAGGATTGTACACCTACTTATTAAATGTAGCATTGAGGTGAAACAAGGAGTTGAAACAAGGATTGTCAGAATTTCTGCTTGTTTGAAAATGAATCAATTAATCAATCATAAAAGGATGAAATGCAAAAGTTGCCTGTAATGCAAGTAGGGCTGCAACTAACGATTATTTTCATTGTCGATTAATCTGTTGATTATTTTCTCGATTAATCGATTAGTTGTTTGGTCTATAAAATGTCAGAAAATGGTGAAAAATGTCGATCAGTGTTTCCCAAAGCCCAAGATGACGTCCTCAAATGTCTTGTTTTGTCCACAACCCAAAGATATTTAGTTTACTGTCATAGAGGAGTAAAGAAACCAGAAAATATTCACATTTAAGCTGAAGCTGGAATCAGAGAATTTTGACTTATTTTTGTACAAAAAATTAATCAAACCAATTCATCGATTATTAAAATAGTTGGCGGTTAATTTAATAGTTGACAACTAATCGATTAATTGTTGCAGCTCTACATGCAAGAGTATATTCTGTGATGTACCATTGTGTCTTAAGTGTTATTTAAAAGTTGGTTTGAGTGTTTACAATGTAGCTTAAAGCTGATGGATGAATGATTGATGAGGTTTTACAACCCTCCTTAACGTGGATTACATCACACGGCGGTTTGGAAGCGCTGAGCGTGTTTCTCGGTGACCTCGGCATTCTGTAGATCTGCAGTCAGTTTGAGCCTAGGTTGGGAAAACAACAGAACAGCGAAACCTTGAAAAGGGAAGTGTTGCAATCATTGAATGTTTGTGTTCCTGCTCGCTTATTGAGGCCCAGCGATAACGTGCACCATCAGTCTAGCAACCAGTCGCCCCCATCCGCCTCCTTCACCAGATCAGCACGGTCAGTGATGCAGCTGTAGAAAAAAGGGTTGTGGGTTTGTATGCCTATGCTACCTAGCACACTTGTGGACAGACAGTCTAGCTCAGCAACTCTCAGCGAGATATGTTACTGTGTTTGCATTTCACAACTCTTGTGATGCTTGTTAGCGTAGGCTGTGATGTTCAGCGCTGGCCGTTCGCCTGTTATTAGATTGTGCAGGGCTGAGTACCCGTAACACAGCCTGCGTGTATTTGCTTTCTGAACTGAAAACTCCACGGGGGAAGTTTGTTTCAGCACCTGTTGAGTTAAATTTAGGAAACATCTTGTGATCAACAGCTACACTTTGATTTTGAGCTCTCTCCCGGCTGGTAATCGCCCCCGTTGTTATTTTATTCAGGTGCTACAAGGCGGCAATAAGAGTCAATAAAGCGTGTTTTTCCTCGCTTGGGGTGTTGCTGGGACGGGAAACCATCATCCCGCCTCTTTCTAATTGGCCTTTAAAGTGCATCTCTGTCGGGGGGCGGGGGGCGCGGTAGAGGGGTCTGATGGTGTTGATCAGTAGAAATCTGCCGTCCTAATGATTGTAATTGACGCTTCGAAGCACGGTGTCTGTGTTTTCACTCTTGTCTGGCTCAGAGCAGGCGATGTACTGAAAGTTAATGAAGAGCTGCAGCCGGCCGAGTCGCCATGGTAACCCTATTTGCTTGTGGTGTCCCCAAACTTCTCTATTTTTTTAACTCTACACAGGAAGCATTTAATAATGCATCTGATTGGTTTTGCATGAATTGGGTGGGTCATTTTCTCTGTGCTATGCTCTGAAACAAAAAACAAAAACGATGTTTGAGGCGCATCAAGTTCCTGCCTCTGCCAAAGTTTTGGTCCGAGCCTAATGTTCGCACACGGAGAAGTCGGCCTGGCCAGTCCTTTCTCTCCTGCTGCTCCAGAATTCCTCACATACACACCAGGCCTGCAGTGTTCCAGTTTCCAATGCGAGCCACTATCGGTACGGACAGAGTGTATTAGATTCTCTATTGGGAATGCGGTGCTAAAAATACTGGCCTGGCTGAAAGTGTACACTGATGGGAGCCTGGACTCGCCGCCCTGTGATGTTCTGCCTTCTCCACAGGGTCACTCAGTACTTGGTCCCTGCTGGTTCAGCTAACTGCCGCTGTCCCCTCATGTTCACACTTCCGGTGCCTTGGTTTTTTAAACCGTATGCGAGAGAGAGAGAAAGAGAGAGGGCTAGGCTCATCATAGTTTTAAATGTGTTACACAAAGTTAAGTCTGGGTAATGGGTCTAGTCTACAGTAGGCGAGACTTGCTGCACACTCCACTCGCACTCCCCATCAGTTTGATGTGAAGTGCTTCATTTGTAAGTGGAAGTGTTGAAATTACAGGTTCGAGGCATGCCATTCATGCTTACAATTCGGCAGCGCTCCAGAGACCACGAGGAGAGCTGTGGATCGAAATGTAAAGCAGTTTGAAAGGGGGAAATGTGCTTTTTTAACGAGTCAAGTTGCTTTTAAAAGCCTGTAATTGAAATCCATGTTAAGAAATCTTGCCTCTATTTTGAACAAGCTTCGAAGTTGTAGGTTAAAGCCTAGATTATTTTCCGTGGTGTGAACATTCTGGCTATAAAGGTCATGGAGTGAAAAGCTTGTTGTTTGTCATCCTGAAGCTTAGTGATTGGACACTCAGTGTGCCGGTTGTCTTGTACTGTTATGCAACACAAGGTGTAAAATGAGCTGCTGCCATAAAGAGGTGTATGCCTAGCTGTTATACCTCTTCCCCACATGGTTGGCCAGTTGGCCTGATGTGCACAGCTCGGTGGTGGGTTGGTTGGTTGGTAAACAAATACAGAACGCTCACCAGGCAGCACACTTCCAGCTGCAGCCATGACTTGTGAACTGTAAAATTGGGCCTGGAATGTCCCACACTGCACCTGTAAAGGAAAGTTTTTATGGCCATCATTACTGGTGTTATGTCACACAAAAGGCATCTGCTGAAGAGTCTGGCTGATTTCCAGGAGTTTGCAGAGAGTTGGGGAAAACCTCATTACTGTCAGCTTTTTATCTTCAAAAAGCACCTCATGAACGTAATAGCCTAATGTCATGCATGTTGAGGTGTTTGATATATTTGGCAATAGGCTGTAGGCTACAAACTTACTGCGTACATTGTCTACAGGTGTGGTGTGACTAACATGCAGCTATTGTGCTGCTTCATCGTGACACAGTATAGTTTGGAAAAGTTTGAGACGGAAAAAAATGTGGGCTATCTGCATAGTTATGGAATTTCTCGTCAAACAGGATCATGTGTCTAGGTCATGTCTGAAAAAGCTACAAATCTACTACTGGTGCAACACATGACCATTAACACTTGAATGCCCCTGCAGGGGCATATTTTTAATATATTAGGTAATGTTTTTTATGGTCTTAAGTTACAGCAGCAGCTACACAAATCAAACAAGAGTAGCCAAGGATGAGCACAACTTGACACTGATGACAGCACTCCATATTTGAATGTGGCTCACAGCCAGATATGTGGTTGCTAAACAAAATGTCAGCGAAGGGGTCTGGTTTTCATCAAAGCCAGAGACATAACCACATATTTTTCAGTGAAATATCCCCTCTCATTACCAAGTGGTCTCTTTCTTTCTCCTCCAGACCG
Organism: Centroberyx affinis; assembly: GCF_046629955.1. Taxonomy (NCBI): domain Eukaryota; kingdom Metazoa; phylum Chordata; class Actinopteri; order Beryciformes; family Berycidae; genus Centroberyx; species Centroberyx affinis. Next base: position 80,336 of record NW_027279947.1, read on the forward strand.
TCTTCAACTTCCTCAAAACTGGTTTTCCAATTGAAGTTTACAAAGCTGACGTCTTGCCTCACCAGTTGTAATAAATGGACGACTGAACAAGATAAATTCTCTGATATCAGCATTTTAATCATTGTTTTCTAGAGTGTCAGGAGAATTTGTTTATATCCAAGCTTCATAACTTTTCCTATTTGTAGTACAATATTGTTTTTAATAACCCACAAGAGAGTGTACCGTACATCTTGACCTTTCACAAGATATTGTGCATCAAAGTCTTGGGTTTTCCAGCAGAGTGAACGACGCAGCTGCTTATTTCCTTGATCCTAGTGTAAACTGAGAAAAGCTCAGCTATTAGTTGTGGAGCCTAACCGGTGATTACAGACGCTTAATGTTGTTTATTTTTGTTTTTCCTGTGAGATTTCTTGAGTCGTACATGAAGGAATCTAGTTTCTAAAGATCCTGTTTTTTCCCCCTTCGCCCTTTTCATGTCTTTTCAGTTTGTTCCAGCAAGGACATCCGGAACAATGTGACCAACCTGCAGACATTAGAGAACTGCACTGTGATTGAAGGCCACCTGAAGATCCTACTTATGTTCAAGACCAAGCCTGAAGATTACCGGGGCCTGAGTTTCCCCAAGCTGACAGTGGTCACCGACTACCTGTTGCTCTTCAGAGTTTATGGCATGGAGAGCCTCAGCGACCTCTTCCCCAACCTCACCGTCATCAGGGGCAACAACCTGTTCTTCAACTACGCCCTGGTGGTGTTTGAGATGCTCCAGCTCCGAGAGATCGGCCTCCACAGCCTGATGAACATCACCCGAGGAGCCGTGAGGATCGAGAAAAACCCGGACCTCTGCTACCTCTCCACCCTGGACTGGTCCAAGATCCTGGACACTGTCGAGGACAACTACATCATGGCCAACAAGAACGACCGAGAGTGTGGAGATGTTTGTCCGGGGGCGGCCAAGGGAAAGACCACCTGCCAGACGACCACCATCAACGGACACTTCAGCGAACGCTGCTGGACACAGAAGCACTGTCAAAGAAGTAAGCAGTCTTTTTGTTTTAATACTGTAACCCTCCTGATAGGGCTGGGCGATAATTCAATATTATTGTTTATTGTCTTTCAGTGGAATCATATTGTGTTGATATGAAGATATTTTGATATCGTGACACACATTTCTGCTAAATTGTCTAAATTGATGATGACAAGCAAATTTTACTTAAAAACTCTGATAAAATGAAGTATGGTAGGAATATTATTTGAAAATTTCAGTTTTGTTTGACACCACACCTAACATTACCATTCGGTTCAATGAGATGAACATTCACTTGATTATTTAACGTGATTTTGCATACATGAACCATATTGTGATATATACTGATATCGAAAAAATATCTGTATGATTATCATGATATTGATTTCAACCATATCGCCCAGCCCTGCCTCCTGACATATATTCGACCCCTGTCACTTTGCGGGTTTACATGCACACTAATAACACGGTAACTGGGAATAACCAGGTTACAGCAATAATTTGATTGACGCATTTACATGCACTATAGTAATGCGTTAACGGGGAAAACCCTGGTTTACATGATTCAGTCATAGTTGGATTTCTCTCCTTGAGGAAGTGACGTAGAACTGAAACTTTCTGCCAGTTGTTTTGGATTTTGAACATGCCACTGCACCTAGATTATTTTCATACGGTCAGGTTTCTGTGTCTCATTACTTCGCACTACTAATGGTGACAAAACAACTCTCTAGCGCTGTGCTGGTAGATGTTTATTGCTTCCGGGAACGTTGTTCTCGTTGTTCATAACTAATCAGTCTTAAGATTTACAGATTACAACTCTCTAATCGGATCATATGAAAGTAGATTAGGGCTACTGTTTAAAATGAAAATAGTTCTTCTTTGTTAGCATCAGAATGAATGTGTCATCACAACTAAATTCATAGCGATACAAGGCACGGTAAGCCTTTTTGTGTGTTTATCAGACAGAGAAAAGTTGAGTTTTGCCAAAACAGTTACTTGTGTCCCGTTTAGTGTTGAAATGTCAGAGCCAAGTCATGTGCGTAGGTTTAGTTAAGTAGGCCAAGTTTTGTGTCAATGCAGTTCGAACCGTGCTCTTTAATATGATGCAACGCCTCGCCAGTTAGTCTGTGAATGTTTATTTTCACTAGACAGTAATGTTGTCATTGCTCATGATGTGTGGAGAAGCCCAGGCAAGGGAGATGACAGACATAATGCCACATTTCTAATTGCCCCCAAGCACAGCTCCTTGGAAATGAGTTGTTCCCTCTGAAGTGGCTTTTGTCGTAAAACGACAAGCCCACCCATTTCACACTGCCAAAGAGTTCAAGTTTGAGCGCTGAGAAGAATTTTGCGTATGGGTGCTGTCTGAACTCCTTGGCTTGCACCATTATGCAACGCTCAGTCCACATAATTTAACTGCTCTTTTGAACCAGTTTCTCCGTGCATGTCTGCTTTCTCAAGCTCTTATTGATGTATCTGAGGTTGTTGTGATGGTTTCCATAAAATAGAGCTAGACCCCTTATTATGCTCTTCAGTCCCCTTGCGGCTGAAGTGTGGTTTTATAGTTTTTCCATTAATGACTTTGTGCTTTAGGTGATTGCTTATACTCATCACTAGTCCTTGAATAGATTTGCTGAATAGGCCCAGAAGGCCTATTGTCAAATTGTGGTGAAAATGTTAAGGAGGAAGTATTATAAAAAAAAGTCTAGCAGCAGAGATGATCCCAAATTGAGTTAACATGTGCCATCCTCTGACGAAGAACCAAGACCAGAAGCCGACTGGCAAGCACTGATCTCCAATCATGGGCCTGCAGTCGGCACAGGCAGGGCCTGTGGTCTTGTGGTCTGGGGCCTGTGGTTTTTGGCCTAGTTTCACTAAAGCATGAAAAGACCCGTTAAGCCCCAGCTAGAACCACAGAACAGAGTGCGAGGCATTCGGTGCCCTGTTAAGATGCAGCCTATTTATGTTGTTAGGAGAACTAGAATAGTTCCTAAATAAACTACTTCTTCTAAATTCATTGTGGCCAGCATTTCCTTTTCTATCATCTTTTGGTATCAGGCCTGCTGTTGTAACTGAAGTGAGTTTTTGTGCATGAAGGTGCCCTTATGAATCTTGAGCACAGATGCACCAATACTAATACTGGTGTCTAATGGCTGATACCAGATTAACATAGAGTATCAGTGTTGGAGAGTTTCCCAGTATTAAGATCTGATACCAAGAGCCACAAGTAGTATTTTGGAGATCAAACAACTTTTTTGCTCTTTTCATGCATAATAGATCTCTATAATGGAGAACAGTCGATTGTATCACATAATCATTTTGACCCCAAAATAAGTCTTAAATGAATGGATCAATTTGGTATTGGCCCATATTTAAAAGTTTTGCACTCTGAAGAATCGGCAGTGACTAAGTCGTATCGGTGCATCCCTCTTGTGCTGAGTCCTGCCAGAGGCGACTGTGGGTCACACACTTTCTGTAGTCTCTACACCCACAGAAAACAAAGCTGCAGAACCATGAGGCTTGGCTTAGCTCCCATGTTTGGAGTCACAACCCATTTCCTTTCCCTACTTCTATAACGGGGGTAATTTGAGCTGCTCCTAGAGCAGCCACTGCTAATTTCCCCCTCCTTTTTACACTAAATTGGGTGCGTCCGTTTAGCAAAGTGGCAAAGCGAGGTTGCAGGAGATGCTCATTACCTAAGCTGATTAGATTTGGCCACACGCACACACGTACCATCACAACATCTAGATGAGTGGCAAGTATAAGATGGCATCCTGTGAAGATCCTTGGTCTTCTTCACAATTAAGGCTTTGAAATGTAGTTATATTAACTTATATTATGTTAGACACATTGTAGAGCTTTATTAAAGACAAGTGCCAAACAAATGCATCTAGATACTCACATCAAATGTGCACAAAGCTTTCCATACAGAGCTTGAACCACTCTTACATATTACATTACTTTTTAAAAGTTGTTTCTGTTGTTTTCATCTTATAAATTACTCAAATACTGAACATCTTACCATTTTTCATCAAAGCCTTCAGATTTGGTGTTATTCTGTCTAGTTCTGAATTCCATTTCTAAACCGAGATTTTATAAATCTGTTGCAAAGCAGAAAAATGCTGTGTTTAAACACTTGTTTAGAGATAATGGCCATTTGATCGTGCTTTGCTAATGACTGTTATTTGACACTGCTTGTTTAGCTGTTAGGATGTCAGTTTAGCCTGAGCCCTAAGAGGAGCTAGCAGACAAAGATATTGGCTGTGGCTCAATAAGAAGCCAGGGGCTGTTCACCTGCGCTGACAGACACACTGCAAAAAATGTCCATCTGATCAAGTATTTCTTTTTTTTCTTGCACTTTTGAAGTCTTTCTTTTTCTTCTTAACTTTTTGTCAAGTGAGGAAAATGCCGATAGAAGCAAGTGGCAATTTCTTAAGCAAAGTCTGAATGCAAGATTAAAACATTTGTTAAGATATATATTGTTTAACTTTGTGTCAGGTTGAGCCCAGCTGAGTTCTTCAGATGATGGAGATGAGGGGAACAGATGAAGGAAATTCCTTGGATTACGATCAAAAGGCTCCTACTGAAAGAAACCAGTCAAATCGACGGTGGCTTTATGTACCTTTAAACTTGTTAAACTTGTTCAACCCTGTTGAGGTTATCTTGGAGTAAAATTAGCTTGAGTCTGAGGTTTTTTTGGGGGGCGGTGGTGGTGATGAGATCTGCTTATTACATTACAGTTGTGCATGTCACTTGTTTGGCTGCAGAAATAATTGAATGCATCTGCTTGGATTGGTTCCTACATTAAAGTATTATACATTGGGCCTCATGCAAGAACATTTTCACATTCTTATCTTAAATTTCTCTTACTTTTTTCATGAGGCGGACTCGTACGAGTTTGCCCTGTCAGATTCACCAAACGCTCGTATCTTTAGAAAACAGTCGTAAATGACCTGCGTAAACATGATGAATTCCACCTGTTCTAAATGAACGTGTGTTCGTGAGAATTGTGAATTTGCATAATTGACGCCCCAATAATGCCATATAAGGTTAGGCGTCCGGCCCATATGTCAGGAAGCTTCATTCATAAAACTGACAGGAAGACTAAGGAGAAGTCTACCAGCACTGAGATTGAAGTCCTACTATTAGAAATAAGTCAACCAAAGCATATAATATTTATTATAATTCAATAGTGGAATCAAAGGCCCTGCTAAAGCCAAGGAATGGGGAAAAATAACTTGTGCTGTTAATGCAGTGTGGTCTGTTGTGCGTTCCCTTGCGATAAACAACTATAGTATTCCTATACATTTTAGATGAATACTAAATAAATATCACAACAAAGCTATAATTCCCTATAGGAATATTATAGTGATACTACAGAAGACAAAAATACCATGATAAGGTCACTAACTAACTACTGAGTACCACAGACACTCTAAGTCCCTATCAGAGTATTATAGGAATATTATAGGATTATAATGATTTGTCGTTAGGGCACCGTCACAGAAATGAAAAAAGAAATGGCTTGACATGAAATTAGATGCAAAAAGCAAGGCGATCCATGACTGCAACAGGAGGGCCAGGAGGAATTCTCCCTTACAGGGACAGATGAAAGAATAGGCCTATACCTGCCATAATTGGCGATATAGCAGTGTCAGCTGTCCAGCGGAGGATGTCGCCCTGGACAGCGACTTGTACCTCAACCTGGTAAGACCTAAATTTAGATTCACTTGCACTTACCCACATTAAAGTTATCAACTGGTGTAAAATAGCCTATAAATCAGATTTATCTCCCTCTATAATGTATTTCCCCCCAATACAAGCGTTGTTACAGCTGTTGTCTCATCAGAGTGTTTGTCAAATAACCTGGCAATTATTAGTGTTTTTTGTTTTGCACACTTATAGGCTACTAACCCACATGCATACTTATGAGATTTTATGCGGCTCTGGTCAAATAAATTACGCACTACCTTCTTTTGAAAAAGCCATCATTGCTCCCTTGCTATTTTTCCTGTTGCTGTAACCACTGTACTGGTTACTCTCAACATGATTATACATTAGTTTACAGTGTCATTTATATATTCAAACTCAAAATTTCTTCAGAGTGACAGAGATACAATCCATTAGTCAACAACAAAGTTTTGGGGGTTTTTTTGCTTTGGAGAACGACAGGTTGATTGTACGTGACTCGTACGACAGGTCTGGACCACTCGTACATTTTGTTCGTACCTAAGAGAAAATTGTAAATACGAGAAAATTGGTGACAGGTTACAGTATCATTTATTGTCCGGGGGGCATTGCAGAATCTTTGTTTTCACGTTGTAATCACATTTGGATTGTGTTTGTGCTCTTTGTGGAGCACGGCGGTTTCCGTTGCAGGCCCGTCGCCAAGCCCAGAAGGATCTGAACGAGCACGGTTTTCCCTGGCGGCTAGTATTTTACACATTATAAAATGATCTTCATTATCTGCCCTCTTAAGGAGATTAGACACCCAGCTGAGAGGCAGAGCGAGGAGGGGGGGAGGGGGCTGTCTTCCTCCGCCACCACAGCAGCAGCCGCCAGCTTCTGGGTTCGCAAAATATGTTACATATTTAATTAGCTCCAATAAGGTGGAGAATGGCTGCAGCAGCCGCCCCGACCTCTGATTGGTTGGCACTCAACACACTTGTGGCATGTGTGTCTCTGCAGCTCAGCCTGTGGGCAGACGGAGGCTGACTGCTGTTAGCTACACGCAGGCCGTTTACAATCGGAGCGTTGCTGTGAATCACGACCCAGTCAGGTCAGGTGAGGAACCTGCGGCGGGCCTCTCTTGATACGCAGAGTCCAAATTTACCCTTTGCCGATGTCACGCATCTGTTTTCACCAATCAAAAGATGGGCTCTGAGATCGGTCAGGGGCAGGGTGTGTGTGTCTGTGTTTGTGTGTAGCCGTAACTGCAACTACAGACACGGAGTATAAATCACACGGGGACATACTTCTGTGCGTGTGTGTGTGTGTGTGTATGTGCCGACAGAGGGGACAGCTATTGTTTAGTCTTGCTGCTAGGAAACAGGAGAGTAACACTGTGGTGTAATCGTGGATATGAACACATCAGTCATCCTCCCAGGCCAGCGGAAGGAAAGCGAGGTCACCGGTCACCGTGGGGGGAGAGGGGCGGGGGGGGGGCGTAACCCATCTCGATGTTGACCTCAACCCTGTTCCCCGGCGACCCGCCACAGCTTCCACACGCCACGGTCAACGCTGGCGCCACGTCCATCTTCCACTCGGAACAATGGCGGTCGTGGAAGTTCACGGAGCGTACTTCCCAATTGTTTCCTGTCTTTGTTGGTCTGCTTCCTCTCGGAGGTTATGAATGGACGCCGGAGCCTGGAGCGCTGCCTTGGTAGCGCAGACACTTTAACGAGACCAAAATACTGACAGGTGACCCGTGGAGGTCAGCAAGGCATGAAAGAGGACAAACTTAGTGACCAGTAAAATCTGCCTCTGGGGAATAGGAGGATATCGTTACTAAGCTATATTGTTTTGGTGTGGAAGTGACCTCTGATGTCATAAAACCTTACGCCTCTGGTAGAAAGGACATCGTCTTTATTGTGGGAATATTTTACCATGAAAACTCTGGTTGCATCTCAGTTCGGAGCTCCCGATTTCACCTGCTAGAGGTGTAAGGACACTGCTCTTCTGATGTCTAACTGACATGTTGAGCGCTGGTACAAGCCAATTTCAACAGCGCTGTGAGGCTTGTGTATTCATTACCCGTAGTGTTGCCTGCTAAAACATGACACGTGTTTGAAAGCCAAGCCAGCCCTGTCCTCCTGCCATCATATGAATCATTCCTTCTGTTTCTATTTCAGTCACGTCCCCCCCGTCCATTCTCTTTCCACCAGATACTGTAAAAACTTAGCGCTGTGTCTTTAGAAAATGTTATCAAAATACTAAATTATACAATAATTATTGGTGATGTTAAGTAATCAGCGCTGCTCAGCTTTATGTAACCTCACACCAGTTTGTGAGCTGAGGTATGAGGGAATAAGATATGAGCTTAGTGTGCCGTTGTAATGACGATGTAAAGGCCTTATTACCCAGCCACTGGAACAACTTAATTAATTGTGTAATTAAGAGCTACACTTATTCTGTATGATAAATCATGGTTTGATTGACAGTTCCAACCCATTGCAGTTGCACATGCCAAAGAATTTTGGAATCAGGAAGGGGTGGAAAAAAGGAATCATGTCAGACAAGATCAGACAGATGTGTATAAAAATCTCTACCCCCATTGTTCACAGCCTTAGCGAGCTCCATGTCTGCTCCCTTCATGGTTCAGTACACAGAGTGCTACTAGCCTAAATCCAAAATGCTCTCAGACCCCACCCCCACCCCCCAATGAGTCCTTTCCTTTGAGCTGACTTAACTGCTCTGGCACTCGGTCTCGTGGAGCTGCAGCCTGCGAACCCTCGCAGTTTAACTGCTGGAGCCGTTCCCCTGGAATCCCAGACATTTCAGGCATTTGTTAAAGCTGGGCCGACAGGCGTTTCTTCACCGCTGTACGCGCTCACACTCGGCACAGCCTTTCTATTTACAAAAGCTTACCGCTGTCTTGATGGGACCCTCAGGAAAGACGCTTTTTGTCCGCTCTCGCAAGTTGCACGCAACTTTGAAAACACTTTGATCCCAGATGCTTTCTTTTGAGTTTGTGTTGTAATTTTTCTCTAGATGTGTGTCATTTTGGTAAATGAAATTTGGTGTCTGCAGTGTATTTTTATGTCGTGGTTAGGTTGTGTGTATGCCACTGTACCAGATTTTTCTCACGGTCTTTAGTGGCCAGTGATGTATATAATTCAGTATATAATCCTAGATGATTTCAAACTGCAGTGGGGGAAAATATCACTACTGTATAATATCACAGCAACTCACCGCACAATATGGTTGGTATTGATGCGTTGGTGCCAAGCCTTGATTTTTTATGCTATTTGCAATTCAAGGCAATAAATGGTAATTGAAAGTGTTCTCTGAAAACGTCATGAATAGCAAATGATTCAAGGCTTTTTGAGGAAAAGACCTCCCAGACACTGAGTGTTTAGAACAACACATGTTAAAGCTTTCTTGGTATAAGCTGGTATAAGTTGAATCATTATTGTTATAACATTCTGCAGTAGAGAGGGACAAATCAGACATTTATTTATATGAAAATGTTGCAGATTATTTCTTTAAGTATTAGATAAAACAAATACAAAATAGAACCCAAGATCACTCTCTTGCTCTGATGAACAGAATCAAAAGATATATATATATATATGTATTCTCTATAGCTCAGTTCAACTTTATTGTCCCCAAGAGGAAATTCTCTTTGCAGCTGGATATAAAAACAAGCATATAAACATAAATACACAAACGTACCTAAGGCATAGCACAAGACACAAGAGTCATAAATTAAGACCATCATCCATAAAATTGCATTAACAATGGCCTTCTGACGATCCTAATAAATAAATTAACCAGAGTTAAGAAAGTTAATGGCATGGGAAATTAGACTTTCCGTCTCAACCTTCTGCCAGAGGGAAGACACTCAAATTGCCCATAAAGGGGATTAAGGGGACACTGCAGGACGGCTCTGGCATCGTAATTAAGTATTTTGTTGCTGCTAACATTTCACCTGCACTTCTATTGAAAATGTCTCTCAGGCTAAGTGTGTCAGCTAAATGACTAAAATGCATTTTCATTTTTAATAAAACAAAGTGCAGCGTGGCATAGCATTATTTACACAAGTGCTTTGATGTCATAACAGGTAGTCAAAATTAGTCACAAAGCTAGTCATTTCTTAAGCCCAACACTGAGCGCTGGAAGGATATGAAGATTCAAGGCTGCGGCGTGCGTCATTTGCCTGTCAAGCAGGCGACGTAGTTACCCATCAATGAGTGCACAGTGTTTATCATTTCTATTCCAGTCACGGACAAACTGGATATCCTGCCTTCAGACGGCAGCGGCAGCGGGGTGACATCAAAAACAAAAAGTGCTTTTCCATGTTGTTTGTATGTTTTTGTTCTATTAATGGAGGCCGGTCGGTTAATGAAATTGTTTACGGTTCCTGTTGCTACCCCGGCCGCCTCAGCCGAGCCCCGCTGTTGTTGAGTCAGACCAGTTGACAAAAGGGTACCAGGAAAAAAATGGGACAAATAACCCAAGGTCTTTAGGCTATTGCTTTTTATAAAGTCATGTCCAAGCTGAAATACAGATGGTTTTGATGTCTTTTCCTTTTCCTCTGACGCACTTCACTCCTAACTGTTGTTTCCATAATAGTATGTAATCAATTTTGCATTAGTTTCATAGATTAATGGCACACTGTCTCTGTGCATCTCTATCTTATTCATCTGTGGTTAGGTTTACGCTTATCTATGATTCATCTTGACTTAGGCCTGTCTTGGGTTTTCTGTGTGCGGTAAGTGTGAATCAACTGAAGGGGTGTGACGGCGACACTGCTCAGTACAGGTGATTGTCAGCCCCTGTTAATCTTTCTCTCTTTTTCGATTAGTCGGACATTTTATCCTCTTAATCAATGTCTTCCTTCTGTGTCTGCAGGCCCTTCAATCAGCAGTGCTGCTGAAAAGCAGAAACCAAAAGCTCTACCTTATTTCCATAATCTAGGATGATTTTTTAAATGATTGTTGTTATTATTATTTATTATTATTTTTAAACATCCTCAACTCCTCCAAAGCTAAAGCTTAGAAAAAGACATTCATCTTTATTATCATCAGGCAAAAAAAAACCTGTGGCTGTTTCATTGATAATGAACTGGAGATTGACCATTTATGTACCCAGACAATGTTTGTTTGAGCTTTTGCCCCCAGATGAACCTGATTTAATTATAGGGCTGTCTGAAAATGTTTATATTTTCAATGTTATATTTTCAGAATGAAGACTGTCACATTTTCCAGTCTTTGGTTTGCTTTTGGAGATAATTTCACAGTTCACATTTTAGCATTTATCTGTTGTTTATAATCCAGAGGGATTTAAAATAAATACTGTCTGTATTCAGTTCAGATTTGTTCAAATTCAACATCTAGACTGAACTGTAATACCATATATGAATTCAGGTACAGGCTCAACTTTCTCTTTAATCTCACCCAGAATGAATCAATGAATTAATCATTGTTGATTTTAAGTCGTGCCATCCATCCATCTGCATTTGCTGCAGTCTCATCCTTATTTAAGGTAGGGAGGGAGCCGCAGTAGGCAGAGACGTGTTTTGAAACGGCAGTGGGGACCGTAACATCTGTTCCCCACTGGTAGAGAGGAAACCAGGAAACCAGCTCTGTATTAATGACAGACGTCAGCGCTGTGTGGACAGAGGCGTGTGTGTCAGACTAGGGCTTAGATACTAGTCATCACCAAAACCAGATCATCATCCCAGACCGTGTCCCTGCTCCTGGGAGATGGATGATCTGGGCCTAAGGCGAGGTGAAACTATCAATTTGACGTGCAAAGAGCAACTGTGAGGGTCTTGCTTTTGTTAAAAACTAGAAAATTTGAAAGGGTCTTTAGACTTTTGATAGCCACTGGGATTGGAATTGAAACATGAGCAATGGGGGGAAAAATGCTCATATTTGGAATTGAGTTTTTATGTCATTTAGTAGTATTAGAATCCAGCTGTACTTAAAAAACAAAACGTTTTAAGACGATACACAATTATACAATGGTTGTCAGTTTTTATGATCCATGTTATGACCCAATACATACCATTCACTCTTTATATCGGAAACAACATCATGCCAAGCTCCACTTCAAAATTTGTCAGTTCAATGTTACCCTGCTTATTAGCAAACATTCGTACCTCATAGAACACGACTTAAGACCTTTTCCGTATCTTTAGGGTCCACCAGTTAATTTGGTGGACCCTAATTATGATCCATTTAGCAGCACTTATTATCAATCAAATGTCAACTTTGAGAATTGGTTGACTTGATATTCCCATAATCATCGTCCAGCAAAATACGACATGGAGGGTTGCAGCAAACAGTATAGGGACTTTCACATTGGATGCAATAACTCAACCTCTCTGCTCTAAAACATATTATTTCCAACAAATTTCCACTGCATCCAGTTCGGTACCCGTGAGACCAAAGTTCAGCCAAGTTGTGATGAAACCTTTGTTCGTCCAATAGAAACAACAAGGGAAGTAGTCAGCCAGGAAGGGAAAGAAAATGGAGGAAAAATTGATAGTGGTAATAGCAGAATTTCTTGAATTATACATATACACACCATACATATAACACAAGTCTGAGGTTGTATCAGGACCTCGGTAGGACAGCTCTCTCCTGGAAGCATGTTTCTAACCAAGTGGGCATACCAGATGTGTTTAAAAATGAAGCGGAGATTACCGATTTAGTTGATTTATTTTGGATGTTATATTTGATATATACAACACTAACAAGATAACAAGCTGGGAATGGCTCTTCTCCCAAGTTCTTAAAAATGCTGTCTTTTTTTTTCAAGCTACCCCAACCTCCCCAAATATCTAGTCAAGTGTGTTGCGCTGAGCCAAGCAGTGTGTTGAGCGAACTTTGTCCTATTTTAAAGACCAATGAATCTGTTCAGTTCAGTTTTGACAGTCTATTTAGTATGCAAAATGTGTACAACATATGGTGGTGAGTAAGCCGTCACCATTATCTAGAGTTGGAAGGGCAGAAAGAATACAAAATATAAATTAGTAGACATGATTTGGGGAGTCAACGGATCTGTTGCACAGCCAATGTACTTTAAATAGTCGAACGTGCCTCTTTTGAAACATCGGAAGATCACCATATAGGGTTGTGCCGGCTGAGGCCCCTCATTTGTTCTTTCTCTTGATTCTTCTCTTCTGGGCCTTCAGCAATAATTTCATTCACAAGCAACTAAATACTACCCTTGTCATGGCCATGGAATTTTAATTGCCAACTAGTGCACCACCACATTCCGTTTGGCATTTTCTGGGGTCTAACGTGATCTTAACGCAAACGGCCTCAATGTATCGTCCTTATGTCCCTGCCAAAAGGCAACATGGAAGAACACACCACAAAATGTTTAAGAGGGATTGTGGTTAATATCAAGGGCCGAGTCTCTTAGTATTAGGCAGAAATCCCTGTGCTTTAGGCTACAATGAAGCTTGATAAATACTACCCTCCTGCTTATATAAATATATAACTCATTGCACACTGGTTTGCATTTGAAGTTAAAGGATAAGGCCGGTGTTTTTTAATGCATTGCTTACCATCAACAAATCCTATGAAAATAACAAAATCAGCAATGATTTTGTTTTGCCAACAAGTCTCGTCCATGTAGCCGGTGCCCAATGAAGCCATGTCCCAGCAGCCATAGAACTCCATTGTATTAAAAAAACGATTAAGAACACGTCAAAGAGCCATGCCGTTGCTCTGGGCAGCATATTTCATCATCGCGATGCACCGGGCCAGCCATCTTTTTCCTCAAACAACTTAATAAGCCGGCTGTAAACACGTTTGCAATCTCACAAAACTAGTTCCGCAGCACCGAAAATAGTCCCTGGCGTAATGAAGAATTTGTTCCCATTTGAATTTGATTTGGTAATAACTTCAACAGTCTGACTTTTCGTGGTAACAGTTAGCGATTTTTAAAATTGAAACTATGTCTTTGTGAGCTGTATTTCAAATTTTTTTAGCTTACAATTGGAGCCAATGGTTGACGGCTAAAAACGGTACGTGGGATGTCAGAAAGTAACGGGAGTAGAGCAAACGCAATTGTTGATTTTGTTATTTTCATAGGATTTGTTGACGGTAAGCAATGCATTAAAAAACACCAGCCTTATCCTTTAACGGAAACAACAAAGATGGGGGAAACTCTGGGAATTATTCATACACTTGGTGTGTTGATTACAGAATAGTCCAACACTGTGGACAAGGAACTGTTTTGTACGAGCCATTCCTTGCTGGACTCTGTCTGCCTTGTCGACACCCCACGTCGTTGGAGCTCGCCGTTGGCTGTGTGTGCAAATCTGTCCCGTCACCTCCCATTCCAACTTGGCATCATCCTGACAGGGTGTATTCATCTCTCTCACACAGGGGCCTCGAGTTGTGTTGGTTTGTTGTTGTTGTCCATTTTGGGCAGGGGATTGAGCCTCTCATTGTGTGGCTCTGCCCCCCTCCCAATCCAAGTGAAACTCCTGCTAATGAGATAAAGAGCCAGGCATTCCTGCAGCATTATTCCCCAGACTTCATGTGATCCTGCTGCACTTTGCACAGACCGCATGACAGGAGATCAGACAAGCCCTGACCGGTGTGCCAGAGCAACCCAGAAGGATGAGGAGATTGGAGAAGGGAGGGCGATAAACATCTTCAGATCTAGCCAATCGTCAACAGACCCAAGTCCAACCACTGACCCAACATTTGCCTCCCCAGAAGTCCATTGATTTCTTTTTGTCATGTGATTTTACTTTGTCCAAATGGAAGATAACGAGCTGAGACGCTGACAGGACCATATTCAAGCTGAGCATTACTAATTGACCCAGACTAAACTGAGAAAAGGCCTGGGCTTTTCATGGTTCCAGAGTGAACAGTGTTGGCTGCAGGAGCTATAATAATAGAGAAAACTGGGTCCAGCACTGAGAGATTTGCATGTTTAAGGAAAGAATGATGCACTCCCCCAAAAAACAGCCTCCTCAGCATCGTCCTCGCTCTGGGAGATCAAAGTGGGCTTGGGGTGGCCTCACTCTGAAGGTCCTCAGGGTCCCGACCTTGAAAGCATTTTGACAAGCACACAAGAAACAAGTCTATCTCCTTCAGTGTGGTGGCCGCTGCTGTTGTTGTTGTTATTGTCTGTTATTATAGAAGCCTCTGAGATGTCTGCTAGTGAAGAAAACTACTAATTTAAGATCCACCATTGTGTTCAAGTCAGCAGACTTGGCCAAGTCAACTCCAGGGAGAGTAAATGTTGGCCACCTCATCCGTTTCAACTTTCTTTTTCATCTAATCTTTAGGCGCTGACTGGTTCGTTTTGGTACTTGACTTCTTGCATGGGGTCATGATGGCCCACCTGTTCTCTCAGGCGGTACTTGGCGAATGTCTGAAGCTAAACATCAGTTGTTGAAATGGGTTGATCCACATTAACCCCAGTTTTTTCCGGAAACCCTCTGTCTGCCTACCTGTTTATTACCTCATTAAAAACCTAAACAAGAGGCCATATTGTGTATCTGAACAGGAATCCCTGGTTTCTCTGCATTCTACCTAACCCTATCACCTTGCAAAGAGGAAGTGAATTGTTTTCTGCCTAAAGCTGTCAACACTTTATAAGCGGGCCTGAGCTGACCTCACCACTAGGTAGGGTACAGGGAGGCTTGCCGATACATCACCATGGAAGCATTCATATCAGGAAGGCGATCTCCGATATTGCTAAAATCAAAAAGCAAAACCTTTTGGTTTTGATAAAATTTTAATGTTGTTCACCTCTGTTAAATGCTCTTTGTAACTGACACAGTGCTCTAATCTGATTGGACGCGCTTTGAAAGGTCAGCGGCAAACAAGGTGAAAGTTCAAATAATTTGAACTTTGACCGCAGCGGCAAGGTGGAAAATCTGAGCGGTGTGCGACGCCTCAGGTAACACTTCCTCTAGGTGATCACGTGTTGACAGCTTAGAGGTAGTCAACATCATAAACTGAATAATGACTGAGAGGCGTGCTGCAACGTTGGAAGGGTTTCATTCCAAAATGATCCATATCCATTTTAGAAAGTAAACTTTGCTACCTGGAATTCTGTCAACAATTTTACAAAGGTCTTAAGATGAGTCATAAATTACTGTAGTTGTGTATTACTTGTACTTTTTTTTTGTAAGAGTAGGCATCGATGTTGTTCAAATGCTGGATATCTGCTTTTGGAAGGAAACTCTTGATTTGTTCTACAACAGTTAAAGTCTGTAGAAACTCCTAATGAGGCGCAGACATGATGAGGCATGATCCATTACCTGAGGTGCAGAGCTGTTTAGTGCAACAGTAACATCATGTGCTTGTTACAACACCATTTTAAACCCATTTATACAGAGTGCACCACAAAGCTCTCAACAAGGACTTGTGAATAAAAATATTTTGTAGGAGGGATCTGCTATGTTTTTTCCTCATGTCCACCAAAGATTTATATGCATGGTGAAAGTGAAATTCAGAGGAAGCCACCTCATTTCTTCACAAGAACCACTTGTGTTTTTGATTATTTTCAGCCGAGTCCCTACAGTGAGAGGGCAGAAGAGAAAGAGCAGTGCAGTGCAGCTCGCTTCAGTTCAGCCCCAGCCCGTTCTATGTGGCTCTCATGTCGGTTTTCCGCATACCTCCCATTGCTGCTGCTGTCTGACTGGCTGGGAGGCAACGGAGAGGGACACAAGGGGTTAATCTGTGCGGTGCTCTTCCTTGGAGATGGGAGAGGCCATTTGAATGGCTAGCTGTAGAAGCTAGCCAACACATTGGCTAAGGCTGAGGGTGGATCTGCTGCTGGGCCTGTGCTCCGGCATGGAGCCCTTCAGCAGGATCAGGAGTGAATGAAAGCAGCCAGCAAAGCCGCTGTCTGTGTGTGTGTGTGTGTGTGTGTGTGTGTGTGTGTGTGTGTGTGTGTGTGTGTGTGTGTGTGTGTGTGTGTGTGTGTGTGTGTGTGTGTGTGTGTGTGTGTGTGTGTGCTCGTGTGTGTGTGTGTGTGTGTGCTCGTGTGTGTGTGTGTGTGTGTGTGAGAGTGTATGTGTGCACATGCATGTTGCCTTGAGGTAAGCGAGTGGGAGGGGAGCTTTTGCAATAGACTGATGTGGAAATGGAAGGAAAACATAATATCAGGAGGAAAAAAACATTGTCAATTTTTATTTCCACTGTGGAAATTGTCCCCGTCCTTGTGTTATTAAATCCCAACGTGGAGTGGGTTATGTAGTCTACACTGAGGTAGACGAACGTTGATTATATCATTTGTTTTCCTAGAATCTTGCCCCCTTGCACCTCCCCCTCCCACCGCCATTCTCATATTGCTGGCTCCGCACACACACACACACATGTACACACTTTTTTAGGTCAGGCGTTTGAAAGGCTTACCTCAGTGAACGCGAGAGGACAGGGGTCCATGTTGTTTTGTTCCTTTAAGGGCTGACCTCGTGTCGCACGATGGCTGTAGCACTAATGGACCCAAGCAGATTTTCGACACATGCTAGAGTAATGGCTCAACGATAGCTGGCCGATACCAGATATCAAGAAAAACAGATGATTACATTAAAATTCACTGTGTCACTCAGTTTGGTGTACAATGCCAGCATTTCCCCTTCGTTGCGAGTCATTCTCTCTAGTTATGATTATCTGAACGCCGCGTAGCAGTGTAGGGTTACGTGGCTGAATGTTGTTTGTTCAGACCCACAAAAGACAAACGTGCATACACACACACACACACACACACACCCTTAGGGTCTGAACTGTGACCTGCCCCTAACCTCGACCTTTCATTATCTCCCCTGCTGTTGGCCAATGTTAATCTGGCTCTCTTGGATGAGGAGCTAATCCCAGTGGACAGGTCAGTCTGCTGTATTTACCTCTGAGAAGCCTCCATCCTTACACACTTGCACTCACACGCATTCAAAAAAACAAACACTGGTACACATACACACACCTGCCAATCCAGAGAGTGTAATGTTATGTAACAGGCTGATTTACAGAGGCACTCTTACTTGGGAGAACACACACACGCACACGCACACACACACACACAACAGGCTCTGTGTCTCCTTCCTTAGTGGAGTGTGTGCAAACTCCAGTAACATTGCTGAACTTGTGTGTGTGTGTGTGTGTGTGTGTGTGTGTGTGTGTGTGTGTGTGTGTGTGTGTGTGTGTGTGTGTGTGTGTGTGTGTGTGTGTGTGTGTGTGTGTGTGTGTGTGTGTGTGTGTGTGTGTGTGTGTGTGTGTGTGTGTGTGTGTGTGTGTGTGTGTGTGTGTGTGTGTGTGTGTGTGTGTGTGTGTGTGTTTCAGATCACTGTAGCTTTCTGCCACAGTTTATTTTCTTCTGCCTGCTCCCAAGGAGTTTGTGTAGGTCACATTGCTAGAAAGAGGCCAGTGTATAAATTTTATTCAGTCACTCCAGCTGCATTGGGGCATTTGTTGACCTGACCGTAGAATGGAAGATAAAGGTCAGCCCAGTTCTCTGTTTGTCACTCATTTAGTAACCCTAAATGCGGTAAAGACATTGTAAAAAAGAAAAGAAAAGAAAAGGAAAAAAAAGCAACAAAGCAACGACAGTTTGTCACAATTAAAGTGGTGAACACAAGTTCCTCACTTGCAAAATATGCTTTCAAAGCCACTGTTTTTTTCTCTCTCACTTTCACTCAGCCTTCTGGATGAGTGTCTGTCTTTTGTCTACTGGTGGTGGATCCCTGCTGTTTTTATTCAGTATGCTTGTTGGCCAATGGCAGATGGTCCTCTGGCCTGCTTGCTAGACACTAGCAAGTGAGGAGGGATTTGGCTTCTGCTGAGACACAGATCTGACCATATTAGATTTTTATGGCATGGAAGATGTAATCAGCGAGGGATTAAAATCACCTCAGTCATATGGGGAACTGAAATAACAGAAGTTTGAATGACGATAAGCTGCTGTTTCCTGTGTTCCTCTTCCTGCAGTTCACCCTGGGCTCTGAAGACTTGTAGCCATCAACACCTAACATCTAAAGATTAATTGACCTATTAACTCTTTCTCTCTCCTGTCTCACCTTCCCCTCTTCATCTCATGAATACCCTCGCTAACGTAACCTTGGTCTCTCTCTCCCCCCTTCTCTCCTCCAGTGTGCCCTGTTCACTGTAAGCACCGGGCCTGCACCAGGGACGACCAGTGCTGCCACGACCAGTGCCTGGGCGGCTGCCTCAAGCCCAGTTCGGCCGGTGATTGCGTGGCCTGCCGCA
The DNA here is from genome assembly GCF_046629955.1 of Centroberyx affinis. Taxonomy (NCBI): domain Eukaryota; kingdom Metazoa; phylum Chordata; class Actinopteri; order Beryciformes; family Berycidae; genus Centroberyx; species Centroberyx affinis. Next base: position 99,266 of record NW_027279947.1, read on the forward strand.
ACCTCCAGCACCAGGGCACCTGTGTGGAGCGCTGCCCCGAAAACCACTACACCTTCAAGGGCTGGCGCTGCGTCTCCTTCGCGTTCTGCCAGGAGCTCCACAACAAATGCAAGCGAGAGAAGGAGCAGAGCAAGAGTCCGGACTGCCACGAGTACGTCATCCACAACGGAGCCTGCATCCCTGAGTGTCCCTCTGGATACACCACCATCAACTCCTCCTCGTAAGTGGACGCTCACACCGGTCTGATGGGCTCTCGTTGCTCAGCTGCAACGGAACAAGTGTGTGATCAGTAAAGTAGATTTGTGATCAGTGAAGTCGGCCATTCTGCATGCGTAGAACACACGTGCACGCTCACGCACACACCAGGATTTCCACACATAATCCAGTCCCCATGCATAGGTTAAAACAATTGCTCATCGACTTTGCTAATTGTGCATAATTTCCCTGAAAACCTTCCTAATGAGAATTCACTGTTGCATCGCTGCATTGTGCAAAAAAAAGAAAAAAAAAGATGCTTTCATTTGCAAATGCATTTTTGCTTACTACAGGGTATTAAAAAGGCTCCCAGGTATTATGCAGCAATCATTTGATCAGTGTATTTGACAGAAGTGGGAAAAATAAATTGTTTCAGCATGATCAGAAAAACAAAAAGCAGAGGAAAAAAAACAGAAAAACCTGAATCTCCATTAGAAATAAGTGAGAGCTGTTTGTGTGAAAAATACTGAAATCACATTCCTGTGTAAGCTTTTGCTCTCCTCACTGTGTGTAGCACAGAATGACAATGCAGGAACCGACGGTTCCCTTGCTGTGCTCAGACAGCACTCTGTATGTGTGAATGTGTGCACACACTTCTCGTGTGTGAGTGTGTATGTGCTGTGTGTGTGTGTGTGTGCCAGCTAGGTCAGAGCAGTGCAGCTCAGCAGGAAGGCTGCCACATCTGTGCTTCTGCTTTTGACTCAGTATCCATCCACTGCATTTTTCTGTTGCTCACTCACCACACAAAATTGATGGTTGTTTACGCACTGCTCGTGTCTGCATTGCAGTGTGCGAGCTATAGGCAAATGCGGACATTTGAAGGACGTGAAGTTGTTGTTTATTTTTTTCGCTAAGTATGTAGTTTACGACCTGTTTGTCAGCTCCATGTAATTATCTTTGTTGAGGTTTTGCAGAAACTAGTTTTTGAACACTGTTTACATTTGAAGCCACATTTGCCATTTTAAATAGGATTTTGTCCTTCACACCAGGTTTTTGAAAGCAATGAATGACTGAATGAACAAATTAATAGTTTTGCATCTTTTGGTACGTTGCATACGTGTGTATACCTTTCTGAATGTGTGTGTTTGAGTGTGAGTGAGTGAGTATCCAAACTGGACGCCCTCTCCGAAGTAGGGAGTGGTGTTTGTGTGTCTCCGTTGCGCTGACCCACCACTGACCTTCACTGGCTCCCTCTTGGACTCCGTTGCTGACTCTGACCCTCGACAAGGCTGTTGGTGTGTGTAGGCGTGTTGGAAGGAGAGAGACTCCACTCCAGACACCCTAATCATCTACTTAGACAGAGGTTGAAACGCAGCTGGACTTTTCGAGCCTTGTTGTCTTTTGTCACAACATGGCTGGCTAGTTGCTTGCCTGCCTGCCTGCCTGCCTGGCTCACGGTTGAAGCCCCAGAGGAGATAGAGAGGGGAGATAGGCATGTGGGACAGACTGACGATCCCCCAGGGGTCTCGGCCTGCTCCCCTGGCTAGCTGCTCTGTCTGGAAAGCAACTACTGCAGTGTAGTTCAGGTAGACCACCACTGACAACAATAATGACAAGGCAAAGTGGTCGCGCTACTGCTGTGCTGTGCTGTTAATGTCTTTGCATGTTTAACCTTTATTTATCCGCAGAAGATTTACTGAGCATATATGTTCTTTTTTCAGCAACAACCTGCTTCACATTCATACAGTTACATACACTACCAGTCAAAAGTTTGGACACACCTGATTGAATATGCTGTATTTTTCATTATCTTAAAGGCTTATGGTTAAATGCTTTAAATTTGTTTTTTTAGACAAATATAAATAGTGAAGTTGATGCCTATGAATGAATTTCTTTCCGAAGCCTTTGCCGTTCCATCAAGGCAAATCTAAAATATAAGACAGTTTTGATTTGTTTAACACTTTTTTGGTCACTGCATAATTCCATTTGTGTTATTTCTTAGTTTTGATGTCTTTACTATTATTATAAAATGTGAAATATAGTAAAAATAAAGAAAATTGCATGTGTCCAAACTTGACTGAAGCATCTGGGGTAAGTGCCTTGTTCAAGCGCACCTCAGCAGTTGTTGAGAGAGGAAAGAGTGTTTCTCATTTGCTTTCCCCGTTCAGATTTTCCCAGCACGTCGAGAGATTTGAATCAAGAATCTTCCAGTCATAATCCTGGTCCTCTAACCTCGAGGCTACTGTTGCCCTCTCTGCACCCAAATGTACTCATATCTCAGCCTTTTCACTCTGACTTGCCTCCTGTTCCCCTCTGTGGCCCGTCTCTCTCGTTTGGTATCTATGACCCTTTCTTGGCTTCAAACTAAACTGTGGAAATGAAAGTGCTTTGAGGGTAAGCGAAGCACTCCAGCGTGTTATGAGAGGCTGCAGATGTGGTATTGGAGAGGGGAAAAAGGTCAAGTTTAGATCAGGGAAGTTATGAACCAGCCAAAAAAAAAGATGCCTTAATCTATCTTTCATTAGAGCTCTTTGCATTATGATGAAAATGCTCTTTTTCAGCTATTTTTTTCTTTGCATTGGACTTTTAAACCCTCGTGTGGTGTGGGTGGTTTGCTTTTACAGTTGAAATCTATCATTATGAATATTAATCTCATTCACAAGTACAAGATGCCCGCAGCACACAGTGTGTACCTCGATTCTACATTCCTCATGTGTTTGTACTTTTCAAATGAGACGCGTGTTGCCATGAAAATTGTCGCACATTTGCTCAGAACGGAATAGAAAGGGAGAAAGTGAACTCTTTTTCCATCTTAAGCAGTATGTCACCCTCATTAAAGCCCCGGTCACATGCCTGAAACCCAATGCCACCGGGCCTCCATTAGTCGGCATACACGAGGGAATGCCACATTCTTGCCTAATTGTGCTGCCAGCTTACCCGACAGTTGCTAGACAAGCCCATTCTCACCTCATAAACCAGCCGGCGGAAAAACGGCTTTGACACATGTGGAACCCAGGACAATGGCCCCGAGCAAACAACCCATCATTGTCTAATCCCCGCTCTAATCCCCTCAAATTGAAACCTTCAAAAAAAGATTCTGTCTGTGTTCTCTGCGGCATGCGACGCCATTAAAAGTCGACTGTTCGGCCCGCTGTGCGAATTTAAGCGGTTGCAGAGGGCGTACTGTACTTCTGATTTGACCTTATGAAAGTGTACACTTATCCCATTACGAGTGCGGAGAACGTACAGACAGCTTTGCAGGAAATCGGTTAATATGGCTGGCACGCAGAGCCACGTCGCGATTTGTTATGAGAGGAGACTCTTGTTATGAAAAAATTATGTAAGAGAGGTTATTTAACATGGTTGTCAAGGTGAAGGTTTGGGATCAATTTGTTTTCAATAAACTGTTCAAAACACATATCCAAACTGACACTCGCGTAGTGTTAAGAGAGGCTTCGTTCTCAATGTTTTCTTTCATACACTGGACACAAGAGCTCTTTTTTAGGTTCCAATATTTTAATTTTGAAGAAGATCTACTTCCTACATGAACTGAATTGAAAGGGAACTGACCCCAATTCTATAAAGATGTCAAATGACTGTAATGTACCACAAAACACATCTTCTCATGCGAACACACTTCTTTGAATGATGTCTAAATCAATGTCCTTTTCCTCTGTTCTGCAGGCTCAACTGCACTCCCTGTGCAGGTCTCTGTCCCAAGGTATGTATGGGTCTGAAAACTGTGGATTCTGTCACGGCTGCTCAGGCTTTGAGAGGCTGCACTGTTCTCAACGGGAGCCTGGTCATCAACCTGCGTGGAGGAAGTGAGTATCCTTGGTTTGTTCCCAGACACAAAGTACACTTAGTGTGGTTGATTGAGCTCCAGCGTGCAAGAGCCCAAATAGGGAAATCAGTTTGTTTAGCTGCAAAAAAAAAAAAAAAAAAAAGACCAGGCGTTTATGACGATACACAGCGGAGTGAAGACACTGATGTAATTAAAGATGAAACCTAGAGACAGACAGTAAAGAAGAGTTTGGTGTCAAAGAACAGCTGTAGGGAAACTTCTATATCTGTAGTTGGAGAACTAAGCCTGCTGAAGAATCAGAAGTCACTTGACTGAGGTTGTGTTCTGGCCCTCTGTAGACAACATAGCAGCCGAGCTGGAGGCCAACCTGGGCCAGCTGGAGGAGATCACCGGCTACCTGAAGGTGCGGCGCTCCTACGCCCTTGTGTCCCTCTCCTTCTTCCGCAAACTCCGTGTCATCCGCGGAGAGGTCCAGGAAATTGGGTGAGTCTCCGTCTTCTGCGCCCATCTCATCCTCGCCATGTCAAAAACCTCCTCCTGTAATTATGAGTTAAAAGCGGAAGGACTGACCTTTTCAAAATGTCTCTCTGTGGTAGCTGTTTTTAGTCTGTCTTTCCCAAATCATATACGAGGCTTCACTCAGGCTAGGTGGAAGAAGCTGTGTAGCTCAATGAGTTGCACATGGCACTACCACCGCCAAGGCTAGGGATTTGATTCTCACTCGGGACTTTTGATAACACGGTCACCCAAATTGCATGTGTGGGCTAAAATATGTCTTGAAGAACCGTGTCTTCTGTGTTCTTCTCAGGAATTACTCTTTCTACGCTCTGGACAACCAGAACCTGCGGCAGCTCTGGGACTGGTCCAAACACAAGCTGACCATCCTGCAGGGACGCATGTTCTTCCACTACAACTCCAAGCTCTGCATGTCCGAGATCCGCAAGATGGAGGAGGTGACGGGAACCAAGGATCGGCAGGTCAAGAACGAAATCTCCTCCAAGAACAACGGAGACCAGGCTTCATGTAAGAACCTCTGTCCTGGTGACCATGTCCAACGTAGCAGGAGTTACTATGGCAACAACAACACTGAGTCAGTCATGGTGGCAGTCAAACATAGTCACAGTTATTTTTATGATGGTCATTTCCTCCCTTTGTTTGTTTGCAAATGTATTTCTGCGTACTTATTACTGACACAGCTTATCAGGAACAAGCAATCAAATAAAACGTGTTGATATTAATGTTGTTCTGTTTTTGGCCCTTCTATCTCAAACCACAAATACTATGCAAGTTGAGAGATGATAGCAGAGTGCACTCCTGCTTTATGCACCAGGAACCCTTTTTAAGATTACCTGAAAAGATGTGCTCATCTTTCTGTTATAGATATGAAAACTAGGGCTTTTTAATATATATATATATACATAATGTAATATATATATAATTTTGTGGTATTTCTGCTTTATTGGATTGACAGTAGAGAGAGAGAGAGACAGGAAAGGTAGGGAGAGAGGGGGATGACATACGACAGGTCGTCAGGTCCCAGGCCGGATTTGAACCCAGGACGTCGCAGTTGCATGGTGTGTGCCTTAGTCAGCTGAGCCACCAGGACGCCCCGAGCCAGGGTGATCTTTCTTAGAGAAGTTAAAGTCTGTACTGTTACATGTTTCAGCAAACGTGCCTTCATCAGGTGTTGCTCACAAATGTTGGCTGAGGACCTAAGCACATCAAGACCTTTCATTCTGTGTTTTATTTTAAATTTAAGCAGCAGGTTAACTAGCAATCTTATCTGGAACTACTTGAAATCAGGGATTTTTTTCAATATAACAATCATATCGCAAAATCACAGTGAATAATCAAATTAATGTCCATCCCATTGAACCGAATGGTAATACCTCACCCATACCTAATTTTGTCAAAAATTTTGTCTTAAAAAAAAAAAAATTAGCTTGTTATCAATTTAGGCAGATGTATTGTGTGTCCCGATATCCCAAAATCACTATATCACCATGATATGATTCCACTTCATATGCTTCATTTGGGAACTTTCCCTGCTGTTTATTGCTTTCATTGAGGAATGTTTTTTTTATGTTTTTGTTTTTTTGTACCTCAGGTGAGAACCATGTGTTGAAGTTTACCCAGGTCCGAACCCTGAGCGATAAAATCATCATCAAGTGGGAACCCTTCTGGCCTCCAGACTTCAGAGATCTGCTGGGCTTCATGGTGCTCTACAAAGAAGCGTAAGTTACTCCTCCAGGGCATGAAACTAGCTTTGTCGCCAATTAGCCACAGTGGTAGTAGACTCAGATCTTCACCAGCCAATTAGATTTTTTTGTAGATACTAACGTAGCTTTTAGAGTAGAAAAAGCTGATGAAACACAGGTTGGCTACTCTCTCCAAAGTGACTGGCAGAATTGACAGACTACCAGCTACAGCCAAAATCTACCAGCATTTGGTTGCCTGGTGGATAGGGATACATTTGGCCAGAGACACTTGTGCAGGATTGTGTCTGCACTCACAGCATTTCGGCTTCCAATTGGTCAGATATATTTAATTCTACATTTCTGGAGAGAATCAGACTGACTGTCTGTACCAATACATCTGCTGATGATCCGACCTGGACGCATCTTCAGCTACATTCCTGGCCTCCTGCGGTGTTTCGGGTCTTTGAACATCACACACCCTCCCCCAGGTGACCCAGCTGATGTTGATCAGAACTCAGCTTGTGTCCACGTAGCGACCTACCCTGCTACCCATGGCTCTTCTCTCATAAAGTGATGTTGAACTTTAAAGACTTCAAATCACTTTAAACCAAAGCCATTTTGAGGCTCGCTCTGCCTCCTCAGTGATGTTGCAGATTTGCCTGATATCAGACCGAATTGTCAACTCGTTTCACTCCATTTCTATCTTCAGTCTGACATTGCCTCCACTCTAACCGATTTCCGCGGGGGAGGGGGATTCGATTTTCCCTAACCAATCACTAGAGACCAACGTATCCGCCTGAATCTAATGTAATTTTAAGTCGACACTGATGCGTAGCCATGACAATGCCAGAGACGGTTCAGAAAGTATAGAGCATCTTTGACAACACGGAGCGAAGTAAAAACAAAGTATTTCGGATTTCAAAGTAATTGGTACTTTTAATCGATTTAGAACAGCCTCGATAGCAGCGTCTATCTTGTCTATAGCGGTCACCATTGTTGTTATTACTCCTCCTTGGTTCCGGCGCACAGCTTGACAACGCTTGACAACAGCTTGACAACGGCGTTAGTCCCGCCCGTGGCGCTGATTGCCTAATCGTTAGTCCCCCCCGGCGCTCATTGGAGTTAGGGTTAGAGAAAACCACTGTTTCATGTCACGATGCCAGACCAGAATCAGTCAACCTCAGTGGAGTGGGCGGATTCAAAGGTCTGGACCCAGGCAAGTTGCAGATGGTTCTTCTCCTTAATGACACAATTTGAGAACATCAAACTGACTGAATATCTACTCCCGAGTGAAATACAGTTTAGGCCTCAGTAACTCATTTCTCTTCTTGTGTGTCCCACGTCAGACCCTTTACGAACGTGACCGAGTTTGACGGGCAGGACGCCTGCGGCTCCAACAGTTGGGTGATCGCGGACGTGGACCCTCCGCCGCGAGCCACCGAGGGGGACAAAGAGCAGATTGAACCGGGACACCTCATCCTGCCGCTGAAGCCCTGGACACAGTACGCCATCATGGTGAAGACCCAGCTGTCGGCCTCCGACGAGCACCAGGTCCACGGAGCCAAGAGCGAGATCATCTATGTGCGCACCAACGCCACCAGTAAGGCTCATTTAGATATGATTTATAGACAAAGTTCTGAAGAATATATAATCGGTATATGTGTTCTAATTAATTCTTCTAATGAATTATCTCTAGGTTGGACTAGAAATCATCTAACTTATTTTTTAGGGTTAGCTTGAATCCATAATGCCTATAGTAGGGCTGAAAGATGTTGACAAAAAATCGAATTACTATTATTTAATAGAATATTGCAATTGCGGTTTAAACTGCGATTCATATCATCGTAAGTTTTTCTTGTCATACATTTTTTAGAACTGTACAAATGTTTTAAGTTAAAAAACAAAAAGATGTAAGCGTGCACGATTTACTGAGTATGATGAAAGGTTTTCACCAATACTGTACTTGATTCATCGACCAAATATTACCCGCAGCTCTGAAACACCTTGTTTAGAAATCCATTTTAGATGCCCCTCTCTCTTAATCAATTAATTGCAGCCTCTGTGATTTGGAAATTGCAGAAGTTCATATTGCGATTTAGAATTTTTTTTTTTTTTTTTTTTTTTTTTTTTAAATTAATTGTTCAGCTCTAGCCTATAGTGTTACTATCACTGACTGGTGGATTCAATGTTCTGTATGTCTGCCTGGCTGCAACCAAAATGTCCTTGGCACAAGAACAGGGAAAAGGAAGACAGATGGCATGATTGGCCTGGGGTGCTGCCAGCCTGTAGGGCGCTGCCTCGTGCAAGGTGTCTGCATCAGTCAGTCACGCAGCAATCATAAATCTCTTCCCTACCACCTAATTGAACTTGCCACCCACAGAATGTGTTGTATGCTGTTTGGGTTTGCCGTAGCCACGATGGCCTGTCTAACTGGCTTCCTTTTACACAACGTGCGTTTCCTTCCTGATAAACCGCATCAAACATTGCATCCCTCTCTCGCACGAACGTCTGGCTGCCGGCGGAGACGCATCACACAGCCAGCCAGCCGCGACGAGGCAGGGCTGTTCCCTACCCGTCTGGCGACCGCTTCGGGTTCACGGTCCGCGTCGCGTCTAACCCGCATACCTCGTCGGAGGGGCAGAGCTGTCATTAGAAATAAGCTGTTGCTGTTGAAACTTAGTCTGAAAATGCGGTTGGACCAGTGTGTCGCGCTGTCATTAGACGGGGACAAAATAATCACACTGTGACGATAGCGCTCGGGTCTCTCTGTCTCCTTAGAGTTTAGTCTGCCGTCCCCGCGCCCCCCTCCTTCCTTCCCTCCAATCTCATGCTCATACACACTTCCACGAAGTCGAAATGTCACCAAGTAAACCTTTGTTTTTTGTTTGATGATATTTTTATCGCTGTCGTAGGGAAGCTGATTCTCAGAACTGTTTTACAACCCCAAGCCAAGAGACTTTTAAGTTGTGAAGTGTCTCTAATTTTACCACCCACACAAACATCTGATTCATAGGACTCCTCAGAAAAACTCACCAGACAATCAGAGGTGTGGTAATGCCAGCCAGCATTCATGCCCTGCAAAGCCACCAAAATCCTCTTTTTTAAAAAAGCCTCTTTTATTACTTATGCAGCACAGGAGGTTAACTTTGTCCATTCGGTGGTGGATTACAAAGCTTACGAAACACTTTTACTTTTAGAATAGAGACTGTCCTTGTAGAGAAATGTATTAATGATTCAACATTTGCATCAAACCTAATGAAGGTTGGATCTGCACTGTGCCCTTCCTGTCACTATAGGTGTGCAAAAGCATTTCAAGCAAGCAGAACAAAAAACAATCTGTCTCCCAAACAATCACTGTTAAGCTGCCAAAGTCGATTTTAGAGTAATTACTTCACCAACTAGTCTGAGTGTATTAGCATTTGGCTTGCGGCTGGTGCCAGTTTCCCCACCCTGCTTTTGCAAATCTCAGACACTGACTCATATTTATTATGCCTCTCACAGTAGTACAGTTAGTCTAGGTTCACTAAGCAGATCGAATCAAGAGTGGAAAAATGTGCTTGACAATGGAGTTTGTTTTGCAACGTGCAACCAAACAGCACTCAGTTATATTGCATTCTACATGAAATATTATTGCTGTAAATTGACTCACGGACCATTTATTAGGTGCTTAGCATGTAAAGTCTCAGTTTGTTGCCACAGTCTTTTAATATGTTTGATAACTAGGAAGGAACGTCTTGTTCCTTTCGATTTTGTTTTGCACATTCATCAGAGGGTGAAAATTGTCAATATTTCTTTTTATTTCCGTGTACAATAACCAGCACCAATGAATAAACACACAAACCTAATAGTACACTGAGTATCCTCACGTCCCCCATCCTGTAAACCCCCCCCATATGCACACACACGAACACACATACACACACACAGGATGTGTTTAACAGAAACAAAACAAAGCTAACAAAAAAAGTCAATATTTCTAATGAATATCCTCCACCTCTTCTTTTGTGTGGAGTTTCCATGGCAGCAGACCAGGTAGTTGCACATAATACTCACTCACTGAAGGATTTGTCGAAAAAAAATGTAAGAAACAAAAATACAACGGTGTAAACAACAAAGATTGCCTGTTATGAGGAAATACATGCATTGTTTCTAGGGAAGGAAATATTACTGATTATTGATGCTTTGGCAATATTGTCTGTGAACTGTCATGCCAATAAAGCACATTGAATTGAATTGAAATATTACTGAAAATACTATAAATGCTGCAATTTGTCTTTGTTAACTTGTGAAATATGGACGTTGAGATGTAAATTGTGGACATCTAACGCAGACACTCTATTCGCTTTGCTTTATAATGAGGAGAACACACACATCAAATAGGATAATAGCCAAAAACAAACCTGATGTGGAACACCCAAAGTGAGCAGCTAGTTGCCACAGAGCTGAACCCGGAAGACAGTCTGCAGCTCCTTTTGACACTATCATGTATTGTGATCTGACAGGCAAAGCTGATTGTCTACTCTGGCACACTTGATAAATCCCAGTGATTAATTAACGGTGATGTAATGTATTTGTGTTGAATATGACTACAAAGTTACTGATAAACACATTTTAACAAAGGTATAAAAAGTGATTTCTGTGTTGATAAGTTAGAACATTTTTAAATCATTTGGACTGAATGTTGTCCTTAAAACTAATATTTGTCCCCTATTACCAACCCTATTCATTAAGCATCTGGTGTTCCTGCAATGTCTCCCCAGAACCCTCGGTGCCGCTGGACCCAATCTCCTCGTCCAACTCCTCCTCCCAGATCATCCTGAAGTGGAAACCGCCCAACGACCCCAACGGCAACATCACTCACTACCTGGTCTTCTGCCAGCGCCAGCCTGAAGCCAGCGAACTCTACAAGTTTGACTACTGTCAGAAGGGTGAGCCGCACTCTGTTTGTGTTTCCCCGTGTTCTTGTGTGTGTGTGTGTGTGTGTGTTTCTATGTGAGTGTGAGAGAGAGAAAGAGAACGAAAGAGAAAGAGACTTTCTGCTGCCAGGTTTCCATTAGTAGGAGAGCTCTTCTCGCTCACCGTCTATAGAGAAAGCTCTCGGCTGCTTCAAGTCGCCCCAGCGGCACTAATACGCAGCTGACTTTGTGATCCGACTTCCCTCGGTGGGTAATGCACATGTCTAAGGCACAGTGTGTCTCGGGGACATGGGGTGTTCAGACAGAAAAGATGATGTCAGACAGAAAAGTAGATAACAGAGTAACACATGCCATTTGCTGGACGCTTTTAACCAAAGTGTGTTACAGTGCATTTTAAAGTGATGTTGAACTTTGGTAGTACCTTGGGTTGTGTAGCTTCCTGGACATGATATAACCCCAAAATCGGAGATTCTCTATTATCTCTTGCTCCAGTAGAGATGATTGAATAATTGTGTTTTTTTTCTCTCTCCATTCACTACCATTATATGGCGAAACAGGTCTCAAAATCACACTTTTAGCACATAAGCGAACAAAGTAGATTTTGACAATATATAAAAAAAACAGTGAATAGCTTTCATTATGTTTATTAAACCTTTCAGTTTGAACAAACACCGAAATCCGGTCAGAGGAAACTTATGCTGATGGAACAAAGAAAATAGTATGTTTAGCAATAATTGTAAATAGGCAAAAAACAGTGGGAGACAGGACTTCAACAAAGCAGATTGTGCCATTATATAAAAAACGAGTCTCTCCCTTTTTTTCGCTTTGGGTTTTTCACTTTTGGGTTATTCGTTTATGTGCTAGAAGTGTGATTTTGAGACCTGTTTCGCCATACAATGGCAGTGAATGGAGAGAGAAAAAAACGCAATTGTCCAATCGTCTCTACCGGAACAACAGCTAACAGAAAATCCTCGATTTTGGGGTTATATCACGGCCAGGAAGCTACACAACCCAAGGTGCTAACAAAGTTCAACATCACTTTAAGCATGGGTGATCACAATGGGAATCGAACCCTTATCCCTACCAGTGTTAGTGTCTTGCTTCGCCCATTGAGCAACAGAAGCAAGTGAAATACAGGTGCAGGAATTTGTCTGGGTGGCATTAGTGCAAATCGACTACATTCAAGTCTACAGTGGGACAAAAAGGATCTTCCTCTAACTCTGGGTTCAGACAAAGTTCAGGCGTATATCTTGGTTGAATTGTTCCTGTCACAGCCTGACCTTCGCCAGCGCACCGCCACCGGTGCCCGTCCATTTTAGAGCGCACAAGCAAAGCCCAAACTTTCCTCTCTAAAGTCCCTTAACTCCCACACATCCAAGAAGTGGGAGTCTGTGGGGAGGTTGTGTCACTGGTAATTTATCTCCACTAGAAAGGGTGAGGACCTGGGGAGTGACGATGACTGACATGGCCCTCTGGCTATGTGTGTGTGTGTGTCTGTGTCTGTGTGTGTGTGTGTGTGCGTGTACATTCGTGCATATGACTGTTTAACTGTGTTTGTGCGCGTCTGTGTTTGCGTGTTGCATGTGTGATCCTATTCTCTCTGTTTTTTGTGTGTGTGGTTGTCCGTGTGTGACTCGTTTCTCGTTTCTGACATGTTTCTCCAGGGATGAAGTTGCCGTCGCGGGTGCCCACTCAGGTGGACAGCGACGAGGAGCAGAAGTGGAACCAGACGGAGGAGCAGGGCCAGGGGACTCGCTGCTGCGCCTGCCCCAAAACCGACAAGGAGCTCAAGAAGGAGAAAGAGGACTCCGAGTACCGCAAAACCTTCGAGAATTACCTCCACAACGAGGTCTTTGAGATCAAGTAAGACAGCTGACAACATAATGGCCTTTGAAGACTTTTAGCTAAGAGGACTGTAAGAAAAATTTGCCTTTTGTACTTTCATGGTGCATCAAGGTTTCCCCTCAAGAGAATTTTCTGTGGTTTAACAGCAGAGACGTCTCTCCAAGTTGGACTACATCAGAAAGGCTTTTTTGTTCTCCTGTTGTCAAACTCAATCCAATTCAACCTCGCTCTCGGTGCATCTTCCCACAAAGCAAATGAAGGCTCTCATGCACCATCTTGTGTTCAGTATTCAAATTCTCATATGAACTACCATTCAAGAGCAACTGTGACTTCAGTTTCAGAACTAGATCAAATACTGTTAACAAATTATCCTTTGTTTGTTTAAAACAACTTGAAGTACCAGATTGGTGGGTTTTACCATATCAAGACAATTCAGATAGTGTCTGACAAATTCAAATGTCACAAATAAGTATGCTAAATGGAAATTTTCTGACACTCATTATATTGTCCCTTGTGGCAAGCCCAATCTATCTGTCACCTAAATGGACTAAAACGGACCATAAACGGACATGAACCATAAAAAGCATTTGTAAATACAATACAAACACAACTGTATAGCAGTAAACAAAAGTCTTGAAGGGATCCTGTTCTTTTCACTTTTCCTACCTTCGTTCATAGAGTGGAATAGAAAAATGTAGGTTTTGCAGCGTTAACACCGTATCACATCATGGCTCCACCCTCTGCTCCCTTAGGCCCTCTAGACAGCGGCGCTCTGCTATGGGCATCGCCAACCAAACGCACCCCTTCCTCACCACCGCCCCCAGCCCGGCGGGGGGCACCCGCAGCCCCGGGGACGAGGAGGAGAGCTTCGAGAGCTCCAAGACCGTGGTCACCGTCCTCCACGCCAAGGAGTCCACCGTCATCTCCAACCTGCGCCACTTCACCAGCTACCAGATCGAGGTCCACGCCTGCAACCACCCGACCGACCCGAGCCGCTGCAGCATGGCGGCCTACGTCAGCGCCCGCACAATGCCTGAGGGTAAGCAGCCACTGATTACGCTCCATTTGTTGGCTAACATGGATCTATATAATAAAAGCACATCATTAGGTGGGTCCTAGCTGCCTCAGCAGGCGAAGGTGCATGTCATCAGGTTGAATGTGGCTCACAACCTTTGTTGAATCTCATGTCATTTCCCCTCCCTTGGATACTACCTTATTCAAAATTTTAAATTTCATAAACCGACTGTATCTTAAAGTAGTAATCTTTGCACTGCACTTCCCAGAGATCACCTGTCAATCAAACAGTGTTTCCAGTACTGTGACGTCTTTTTCCTTGGATTCTCTGTTGATGCAGTTTGACTTTCTCTTTTCTTTGTCTGTCCAGCCATGGTGGCTATCACTGCTCATGCCAACTACCCAGTTCTTCTTCTGTTTATTCCAAACAAACCGCTGTTGCCGGAATTGTAAAAAAAAAAAAAAAAAAACTCCCAGGAAAGATCTGCCTGACACTGGGCAAATGTGAAAGCTTTCATGAACTGGGTATAGGTTATAGGTGTTATATAAATTGGCAATAGAGAGTAGCAAAATAAACATGTATTTATATGAAAATGTCTCAGATTACAATTCTACAGAAGTAGATTTACGCATAGTTGGAGGTCACTTCTTCCTGGATTCTATTTATAAAGAAAATTTGTTTTGAATCCAGTTGTTATTAGTGAATGCAGTTTGAACTCAAGCCATGCGACTTGTTTTCCCCAGACAAAGCTGATGACATCGTGGGTCCCATCAGTTACGAAGTGTCAGAGTACACAGTGCACATCAGATGGCAGGAACCCAAAGCCCCGAACGGCATGATCATCTTGTACGAGGTCAACTACAAGAGACTGGGAGACACTGAGGTGAGGAAACACACTGCACATACGTAGACACATTTGTAACGTCTTTTTCTTACTGTGTAGTTGCCTCACTCAGAGATGAATCCCTCACTTGGGAAGCAATAAGTTAACATTAACACACACACAAGCGCACACATTCATTCTCACACAGAAAACACAAAACACTTTTTCTTTACGTTCCCCTCTCCAATAAAGACAATACATAGGCCCGGTGATGAAAGACAATTTAAAAATCAAATTGAGTTTATACGTCTTAAAACTCCCCTCGCAGGCACACATAAATCAGAGATGCAATAGTTATTACTTGGCCAAATCCTTTTGGCCAGAAACTAGACGTCTGCATTTTGAAATTGGGCCTTGTGGTTTCAGTAATGTCATTCGGTTGATAACCTTAATGGAAAGATAATTTTAGCATCGCACCATGTTTTAGTTACCATGGGGACGGCCGCACAAAACATCTGGCTTAATGCTGCCGACTATTATTTGCTGTGGAAAAAACAAAAACCTCAGATGTTCCCCACAGTCAAAAAGCAAAAACATGGAAACTGTTTTAACATGGGGGATGATACAGTATCTTTTAAATGAGTCAGCACGTTATTTTAAACATGATATTTTAAGCTTGTGTAGCACTAGGGAACTATGAATCAGCTGTTTTTAGTAAATTGTTGTTTCTTTTTTTGTGTTTACTCCACTAACCCTGGTGTCGTTCTTCTCCAGGAGCTGCACCACTGTGTGTCCAGGAACATGTACAAAATGTCCAACGGTTGCAGGCTGAGAGTGGTGCACCCTGGGAACTACACGGTGCGGGTCCGGGCCACCTCTCTGGCAGGGAACGGCTCCTGGACCGAGCCCAGCCACTTCTATGTCCAGGACCTGAGTAAGTCATTTTACTAAGAATTTTGATCATTTTCAGCTCTTGAAAAGTTTGGGAATATTAACAAATTTCTTGAAAAATGGATGAAGAGGGGAAAAATGTTGGTTTGCAGTTCTAATGGATATATGGCTACACATTTTATACAGTTGTAGACCCACTGTCATTTCACATATTGTGATAATTGTTATTTTTGTGAA
This sequence comes from Centroberyx affinis, assembly GCF_046629955.1. Taxonomy (NCBI): domain Eukaryota; kingdom Metazoa; phylum Chordata; class Actinopteri; order Beryciformes; family Berycidae; genus Centroberyx; species Centroberyx affinis. The sequence goes on from NW_027279947.1 coordinate 115,191, forward strand.
GAATAATCTATTATCTTTAGGGTGATATGGAACAGATGAGTCACATTACCCAGCTGCTGTAAAAAAATATTTTCAAATCCAGTCAAGAAATGAATGTCTGGTAAAAAATTGGAAAACATATAGGAAACTGTGTGATTCATTACTACATCTGCCCTCTGAGCAATGATCAACAAAGTTAAAAGATGCCACTTATTGCACTTGAAGCAGATTTTGTTCACAGAGCGGCACATGATCCTAGCTGCTGCATGTGTGGGATTCATGAGAGCTTTGTTTGTGCTTCAGCTGAAACGTGACTCACTGTCTGGGCGGATCTTTTTCAACAGGGGATCCTATTAATGTGGTGAAGATCGTGATTGGACCAGTCATCTGCTTCATCCTCCTGCTATTTGTGGCGGCGGCGGGATTTGTCATGTTCAAGAAGAAGTACGCGTTTTCCGCACTTTGTTCATTACCGTCATTCATTTTGCACTGTTTTGAAAATTTCTCAGTGTTTTTTCTCTCTTTTCCTCTTCAGGCAAACCCAAGGGCCTAGCGGTCCCATTTATGCCTCTTCAAACCCAGAGTATCTGAGTGCTAATGACGGTAAGCAGTGACATTGAACCATTTTATCCAGAATTTGGATGCTGGGTTTTTTCACCTCAGTTAAAATTTAGTTCCTCTATATGGATAAAGATAATGCCAAGTCACACAAGAAAAACAGGTAGGGTAGTGAGTAGGATACAATAAAGGATAGGATAGGATACAGTAAAATGAGTATCCAACGGATTAACAAGTTCAAAGGTGAAAACTTATCCAGAACAAAAGCTGCTATGAGTTTAGTATAGTCTTCAGTGTAAGAATTAAATAGGAAATGAAACATCCTACATTTAATTAAGTTTGCTTTACACTGCAAATCATTCAAAGTGATTTTGTTATGTTTTAGCCCTAAAAGCATTTTGCAGCTAATTATGATAAATGCTACGATAACACTCTTATCACTAATACTTCTGGCCAAGATAATTGCACCATGACAATTTGATAACAGCCCATGCCTTCCAGTGGCAACTGTGTAAATGAACCTTGTCAAATGGCCGGCCATTGACAAGCTATGCTCCCGACCCTCGCACCCATACCTATTCGCTGCCTTTAATGTTGTTGATCTAGGAAGTTAAGCTTCTTCTGCTTTTACACTCATTGTATGTTGCCATGGATAAGACGGTCAGCAGAATGTCTAAATTGAATGAAATGTCCCTGCAGTGTATGAGCAGGACGAGTGGGAGGTGGGCAGGGAGAAGATCAGCATCCTGAGGGAGCTGGGGCAGGGATCCTTCGGCATGGTGTACGAGGGCATCGCCAAGGACATCGTCAAGGGCGAGCCGGACTCACGTGTGGCGGTGAAGACGGTCAACGAGTCGGCCAGCCTGCGGGAGAGAATCGAGTTCCTGAACGAGGCGTCCGTCATGAAGGCCTTCAGCTGTCACCATGTGGTGAGGAGAGACGCGCCCTCTAGATTAGAGCAATCGACATCATGACACACAAATGAAAATACAGAATCGATCTTTGGAATTGGTTCGTTGATGATCTTTGGATGGGAATCAAGGAGCAAGAAGCTTCACTGTGCCATTACCAATCCAATTCAAACTGTACCATAATGTGATCAGTCCACTAACCAGACCCCTTCCTTGTCCCGCCCTGTCCCCGCCTCCCAGGTGCGTCTGCTGGGTGTGGTGTCTAAGGGCCAGCCCACGCTGGTGGTGATGGAGCTGATGACCCACGGAGACCTGAAGAGCTTCCTGCGCTGTCTGCGGCCCGACTCCGAGGTAACAGATCACCATAGCAACCCCCCAAACACACCAGAGTCTTAAGAGCTTGAATTATGCTCATATGTTTTAGATTAGATGGAACTTTTTTTGAATCCCTGAGCCTGATAATACTGATTTTTTTTTTTGCATCAGTTGCTTGCTTATTATCCCTGAGTGACAAATTATTGTTACAACCAAGTGCATAAAAACACCAGGACTACAAAACGCAAACCAGTACATGTACAGGTAACATACAAGTATCAGTAGCTTGCACACATAGCATCTTATTGTAAGTATTTCTCTGTTACTTAAGTTCCTCTGCTGCTGATATTGACAAAGTTGTGATAGCACAGTTGTTCCCAAAGTGTGATCCGGGGTGAAGGCTCAGGGTTAACAAGGTTCCAGGGGATCCCCAGCCGAATGCAGAATAATTTAATTCCACTGTTTTTCTATTAACTGGGAGTTATCAACAGTGAGAGAATGTACAGAATGACTATTCTTTTCTAATCAGAGGTTTTCACTCTGTCCGCTGTTATCTCCCCACCCAGATGGTTATGGAGCTATGGACTAAATCATATCTACAAATTATAACCTCATCCAATGGGGGTCTGTGGACCAACATGGATCTATTTGTGGTGTTATCCAGATAACCCAAATTACAATACCACTGCAATACCATTGCAAAAGATTGAATTCAGTATTGAATTTTATAACAATCAACACATAAACCAAATGTGTTCTGCAAGCTGAAATTCCATTTAATATCACCTCCAGAGGGCGTGTATGTGCGGATGGCACGTAGGTTGGGATAGTTAGACGAAGACGAAGAAGAAATAGAAGGATTGGAATAGACAGAGCCTCAGTCTGGCAGTTGACAGCTATGTAATACTTCCATGATTGCAGTCAGCACAAAATTCAATGGCGTCAAACAGCTGAAAACATGGAAATAGCATTAAACAGTCCACCACAGTTTTAATTGAATCCCAGTTCAGCTAAACTGGTTGACAAAACTGGTGCCAGGTGCAAAATATGGAACTATTTACAAAAAAGATAAACAAATATGGACACAACCAACATGTCAAAACCTCCTGTGCAAAAGTTGCTACTAAGCTGTCCAAGTTAAGTGCGGTAACACATTTCTTGATGGTTTTTCTTGATGCTGTGGTAGTAAATATTAAATTGATATCAAGGTCAAAATTCTCGTACCGTGACAACAATAATTCCTGGGTCCTTGACATGAAAAAATGTGGGTGCCGCTGTGACAGCAGAGTGACACGCCTTGCCCTCTGTCTCGTGTGCCTCAGAACAACCCGGGCCGCCCGCCGCCCACGCTGAAGGAGATGATCCAGATGGCTGCGGAGATCGCTGACGGCATGGCTTACCTCAACGCCAAGAAGTTTGTCCACAGAGACCTGGCAGCCAGGAACTGCATGGTAGCTCACGATCTTACCGTCAAAATAGGAGGTAAGGTCCGACAGAACTTAAAGCCTTGCCAAAGAATCACAAGGTGGGGGTTATTAACGGTTATCAGAATCAGAAGGATTTTTATTTGCAAAGTACAACTGGCACAAAAGAAATTTGACTTATGTTGCTGAAACATTTCAGGAGAGTTACACAACACAGGATTGACACACTAGGTGCAGGACAAATGTAATTCATATCGTGCTGACAAGATGTGATGTGACAGTAGACTGAACATGTGAGCATTTACCCATATATTCAATCTTGATTTAAATTATGCAATACATTCAGGTTTATCTTAACAAAGAAAATGCTCATTCACTGTGCTTTCAAATCAAATCTGAAAGTGAAAGCGCATTTGAAGTCTCACAGCACACTTTACCCAGAAACTGAGATCAATATAAAGAGCAAGCAAAGAGGATGAAGTAATGGCAAACATAAAACCATAATCGAACACACAAAACTATCTTATACAAGCACTATACGGAACAAACAAGAGACTGGCAACAGCCACAACAGTATTCAAGTCAAGTCAACTTTATTTATTTAGCACCTTAAACACAAAACATTTTGTTACAAAGCGCTTCACGAGGTCAAAAGAAAAAGATAATACAAGAGAATACAATCTAACCAAACAAAAAATAATCAGTCTAACCAAACACATTTCAAAAAAGAAGATAAAACACACCAGTCACACAGAAAGGCCATAGAGAAAAAGTGGGGTGTTTAAACAAGGCACAATCAGACAGAACAAATCACAACAGTGCAGGTTATAAAATTATAATGTAATCTTTAAATCTGAAAACAACCTGTTCTTCCCAGACTTTGGCATGACCAGAGACATCTATGAGACCGACTACTACAGGAAGGGAGGAAAGGGCCTGCTGCCCGTCAGGTGGATGGCTCCCGAGTCTCTGAAGGACGGGGTCTTCACTGCTCACTCAGACTGCTGGTCAGTGCTGCTTTCACCTTGTGTGTGTGTGTGTGTGTGTGTGTGTGTGGACACCTGTGTGTTGGGGAACTATGTAGGTGTGACAGAGATGAAGATGGTGTTGCAACACTAGGCAGAAACAGACACCACACAGTGACTCATGATGATCCATGCAACGTTACAGGAATACACCTAGTTTTGTGAGATTGGCCTATTAGTCAACTTACCTGTTAGACAAGGAGAACATAAACACCAAAATCATCCACGTGTCATTCAGATTACATGAGTCCAAGTCTGGCAGTTTTGTGTGGCATACTGTTTCGAACTATCAGGGGCTACTTTCCCTGTTTCCATAGGAAGTGAATGTAGTGGGCAAAGACTGTGTACAGCTAAAAATCACTGCATAGCGTAGGGGATTACATGGTTGCTCACCTGAAATAGTTCCAAAAATAAACCTACATCAACTATATTGAGTTAATGATAATTAATTTTTTAAATTCAGAATCTACAGATCATATAATAAAAATCAGTAGCAATTTTCTGTTACTAAAATGTCACCTTCTTACTTTGGATAATGCTAGTCGCCTACTATCAGTCAACATAGTGTATGCTATAAGATTATTTTTGGGGGGCTTTTTGCCTTTATTGTGATAGTTTACGGTAGACCTAAACAGGAAAGATTAGAAGAAAGAGGGGGTGATATGCGACAAAGGTCCTGGGCCAGATTCAAACGTAGGACGTCGCGGTTACATGGTACGTTCCTTAGACCACTGATCCACCAGGACACCCAACATGGATGATTTTGGTGTCTGTGTTCCCATCACTTTGTGGCAAGTTGACCAACTAGCCAATCTCCCAAAACTCAGTGGCATTTGTTAAACTTTTCTAGAATTTGCATAAGTCAAGTCAATTTTATATAGAGCATTTTTACAGGGCAGCGAAGGCCATAAAACCAGATCAGAATAACAAACACATCATTAATTTTAAGATATGAGGCCATAGTGTGTGTGTGTGTGTAACTAAGCCGCTCCCAACGCACAGTTTTGTCACTGATCTGAGCCTCCAGCGATGTTTACAGCCGCCTCGGCCCTCGGTGCACTCATGCGCTGCCTCAAGTGTTTACAGAGAGGCTTACTCTGTCAGCAGTCTAATTGGCCTGTCCTCATTCTCCCTGCGTTGTTGTTGTTGTGGTCGTTTGTCTGTCTGCCCGCAGGTCGTTCGGGGTGGTGCTGTGGGAGATCAGCACGCTGGCCGAGCAGCCGTACCAGGGCCTGTCCAACGAGCAGGTCCTCAAGTTCGTCATGGACGGAGGATATCTGGACCGGCCCGACAACTGCGCCGACAGGCTGTGAGTACCTGAGCCGGGCCGCGCTAGTCTAGATACAGACTGTAGACTGTTAGGGACGGGATTGGACTTTGGATTGGAGCATCTAAATTATTTCTCAGCACCTGAATTATTTCATCTGGATGGAGGTTTCCTGGAACAGACAGTTGTGCTGACATGAAGTGAGGGCAGGAACTTGTCCGTCATTCTGCATGGATAAAGGCTGTTAGTGGCAGAACATTTAGTGGAATATACTGTATAACAGGCATGTTAGCGATAGTACATCAGACCTGTGCTTTTCCCCATCTTGACTGTAACTATTTTTACATCATTATTATACCAATATACTATATATTTTACTAGTAAAACTATATGTATGACCCCTTTGATGCCCTAAGTACAGAATGCTTATTTACATCCAAACAACACAACAATTCATAATGTTCGGCAGTGGCATCACCGAAGGACATATTCAAACTTATTGACTCTCAAGCTCTAAAATGATGCAGCAATTATTATTTTATTTGCAATGTTTTATGTTGTACACACCTATGACATAATATATGGGTGTGTCTTGAGAAGGGTTAGACCAATACATGTCGGCCTTTTAATAAAAATTGGATAACGGCCAGTCAGTGTTGTACCCTGCTGATATGATACGACGATGTGATTTTACTCAGATGTTTCAGGGGTGTCAATGAAACATGTCTCACCCTGCCACAAGGAGCTAAGGAGCCAGCCTAAAAGAATTTCATTAGTATGGCTTTCAATGGAGTGTTTTGGTGTCTCATTATGGTCTTTTTTGGCAGAAAATGGTCGGATTTAAAGCTACTGAATATTGGCACTAAATACCGCTTATCTGCAGCTTTAGTTGAAAATGATCTGTATTGGTACGGCCTTCAAATATCCATACCAGTTGAACCCTAGTCTGGATTGCATGACATTTGAACAAACTAAAAATCAAATATCCACATCATTTTGCTGTGCAGTAACCGTGACCCCCCCCCCCTCCCTTTGCCCCACCCAGACACAGCCTGATGCAGATGTGCTGGCAGTACAACCCCAAGATGCGTCCCACCTTCCAGGAGATCATCGAGATGCTGCGCGAGGACCTGCACCCGACCTTCCAGGAGGTCTCCTTCTTCTACAGCGAGGAGAACAAGCCGCCCGAGAGCGAGGACTTCGACCTGGACATGGAGAACATGGAGAGCATCCCGCTGGACCCGTCGTCCTACTCCCAGAGGGAGCAGTGCTCGGACAGGGACGAGGCGTCCTCCGTGGGCCTGCGGGGCAGCTACGAGGAGCACCACATCCCCTACACGCACATGAACGGGGGCAAGACCAACGGACGAATACTGGCCCTGCCGCGGTCCAGCCCCTCGTAACAGACTGTACACCCCCCCCCCCCTCCTCACACACACATTGATGCTATAGATATGAATATATTTTTGTTTTTTGTTGTCATTTTATATAGATCACACTTTTATCACTCTCTCCTCAGAGGCCCCTCAAAGCATATCTCAGGACCTTATTTTTCTCCTCAGATGCCACACACACACACACACTACAGTATGTCCCACACACGGACGCCAGAAGACACTTTTTTGTATTTAAGGACGAACCTCCTGCTTCTCTCTTGTCCATGATTGTAGTTTTTATTGCCAAGTTTGAGCTAGACTGGGCGGATAATGGAATCAACTGTGAAACAAACTCTTGACAAACAAGAAGGCTGCTAAACCCACAGTCCCCTTTCTGACTCCCAGACTGTCTCCCCCCCGCCCCTCCCCCCTCTCCCCTCCACTTCATCAAAAAGGGTTCATCCCTGGGTTGCTAAGTTTTGAGAAAAAAAAAAAAGAAAAAGTGCCCTTCTATTTTGTCTGTGGCCTACATCAGTTGTCATGGATTTGTGTCTGAATCTTTGTACTCACGTGGTAAATGAACGACAGACTGTACTGAAAGACTTTGCGAACTCAGTCGGACGGTCGGAGACGGCCCGTCACCGAACAAACTCTGATCCACTGGAGAAGCCGGATGAAATGGCTCACCTCCTCACACTCTGCAGTATTCCAAAACGGCACACAGGAAAAAAAAACACACAGGATTTTTGTCGGGTTATATTTTTTAATTTATTTACTTTTCTTTTTTCTTTCTCTTTTGTTTCTTTTTTTTTTTTTTTGAGTTTTCACATTTACAGCTGAAGGATATTTAAGCTGTTTTCAAAAACATGTTGGCAAACGAGTTCCTCAGATTGACCAATAGCTGCTTCTTTGGTATATTTTAGTGGGTATAGAAGATACAAAATATATATAAATATATTATTGATGTTTTTTGTACATAGTTGATATGTTGTCATTCTTGAGGTATTTCCGGTCGTAGAAATTGTTTTTACATGTTAGTCTCTTTATGTTTATTTTTTCTAATCCAGAAAATCATACTAATTAGCATTTTTGGACTCTTGATCAACCAACAGCACTTGGTCTTTTTTTTTGCTACGCGATGCACAGGAGAAAGGAGTGTTTGGCGTCTTTGGCTTCAGATGTCTGCCCCTTCATATCAAGATCAAATAAAATAGTGCTGTAAATAATGCAGCAAGGTGCATTCATGAAGAGGCTGTGGAAATGCTTCCGTTATTTCGCACCACATCACGTCTCATATTTGTTTCCAGACACTTGTGTATTCCTCCAGTGAGTATTGAGATTGCTACGCATATAAGAGGGAAAATGGTGGTTTTGTGTCAATGAGTAGAGCAAAATATATGCTAAAAATATATAAGTTTACGCTCAAGGCAATTTGGATAAAAATGATAAATATTTTTGTATGTTATTTGTTCTCATTAGGGCATCATATATAACTGGTTATGATGTTGGAAGGCCATCTATAGTTAAAGCCCCACTGTGTTCTCCTCAGGTTTGACCAGTGGTTTTCAGTGTGAGGCCCGGGGACCACCAGGGGTCCTCGAGGGGGTTCCAGGGGGTCCCCAGCAACTTGATGAAGTGTTAAACTTCACCATTATTTAATTTACAATAAGTTAACACAATTAGAGAATGTAGAATAATTACTTCTTTTTTTTTTTATCATAGTTTCACTGTTATCTTTCTACCTACAACACAGATAGTCATGGAATTCTGGACAAAATCATATCTAAGATTAAAAGTGTTATCAGATTTGGGTCCGAGAGACAAAATGTCACCAAATAGGGGTCCGTGGCTCTAAGGTGGACTAAATTAGGGCTCCTTGCCTCAATAGTGCTGTTGTGGCACAATGACGCCACCTGCTGGGAGACATGGAGGCACTCGGTGAGTTTTGGTAATGGAGTCTGTCCTGCACTTAATGACATCAGACAAAGAAAAGTCTTAAGATTAGCTGCTTTGACAAAACCCTGTCATTTCTAGAAACAGGTTTACCGACAAATCCTAAAAGGAAAAACAAACCAACTTTCAAGGTGTTTTGTTTAAATGCCATCACTTGAGGGCAGTGCAGTCAAGGTAATATTGGTGTGATCATCACTAAAACCACTCATCTCTGCTATACACCTGCCTACCTACTTAACCTACATACCTAGGAGCTAAGACCCGCTTAGCTGTGACGCTCTTAGTACCTCTCATATAGAAAAATATGGTTATTTTGTATCTACAAAACCCTACGAGAGCTTGTAAATAAGATTAAGATGCTACGTCCCAAGCTCTGTGTTGATGACCTTTTATCACATGAGGAAAGACAAAAAGGCGGTGGCTATTGTGTGTGTGTGTGTGTGTGTGTTTGAGCAGCAGATAAACTTGTCATCGAGGTCAGTCAGCACAAAAATAAATATAATCTGCACCATACATATCATGAGTAAATACCAAATGAGGAGTCGATTTCCGTGCGCTGCATGCAGTCTAGCTTTCATTCCCCTTCATACCTAGAGCTGAAAATATAGAGGAAACTCCAACTATAACAACATTAAACATTAAAAAATACAATAACCATATCCCTCCCACAACAATAAATACCTATATTTGCAATAACAACAATCAAGCATTTGCAGCCAAACAAAACTGAGCTCCAATCTTTGTAATAAACTGGTAATGTAGAATTATATTGTTAGTGTCTATGCAATTATCTTCATAATTATACAATTTATAGTTATAGTGCTAGGGGCAATGGTAGCCTACAAAACAGTAAAATCCTCCCTGACAAAACTGAACATCACAACTGTGCTTTTTATTAGTATCTTCTTCCATGGAGCAGACCGAACTGCACAAAAGTGTTTTAAAAAGAGATCTATTTAGTTAAACATGAATATAGATACTCTGATATTCTCTATAAAAAATGTAGTATATTAGGTACAAGTTCACTCCATCACGGCTCCTCATGGCTTCATTATTTTCTTCTTCTGCTTTTTGCCTTCTGTTGCTTCTTCTGCTTCCCTTTCTGCTTGGGCTCCACCTCGTCGCCCCACTGGATGATCTCTCTCCAGCCGTCCCAGCGAGCCCAGTACTCATCGTCCGCCCAGGACACACTGGGGGACGCGTGCGCACTCTTCCTCCTGCGGAAGGGCACGGCGCCCCCGTCGGGCCGGGGGGAGCTGCTGCACCAGCGGGTCCTCTCCGCTCTCTGTCTCCTGGGCTGCAGTGGACGCCGGCCTCCTGGCTCGCTGCTCTGCTTCTTGTCTTTCCCTCTGGTGGCGTTCGGCGGTGCGCTGTCAGGAGAGGAGCTGGTGTACGGGATCCACCCCTCCCTCTTCCTGGGTGGAAGCCGGACAGGAGGCCTCCTGCCTGGGGCGTTGGCTGTGGCCCGGATCTCAGTTCGATCTCCTCCTGAGAGTCTGATGACAAGGATGACCTGGATGCTTGTGGAGTGCAGCCCGGCGCCTGCAGACTCGCTCACCTCCTCAGCCTTCCCATTTGGCTGGTCTTTCTTCGGGAAGAAGCTGATCCTGCCGGGCTCGGGGCTTTTGGAGATCTCCACTGCACCTGCTTTTCCAGAGCGGCCCAAGCCTCTATCTCCACATCCTTGCTCAGCTGGGTGCAGGTCTGCTGTGGTACCAGTCTTGGTCTCAGGTTCCTGCTTGTCTCCCTCTGCAGAGTGCTGTTTGACTTCACCCTCCTTCAACATCCCTGACTCTGTCTCTTCTTGATGATGAAGCGTCTCTGATGTGGATGTTTGTCTCGGTACAAGTTGCTTCACATCAGGCGTTGCTCTCTTGATATTCCACCTCAGTTTGTCTGGATCGCTGAATACTCCCTGAATCAAAGTACAGTCCAATCAAAACATTACAGTCATTTATAGGGATCACGATACGATTCGATGTGCGATATGGGTTTCACGATTCGATAAGATCATACTGCGAAGTAATAAATAAAAGTTCAGTGACAACAAAGTCTGACTGTGCAGAATTATGTATTTTTCTGAGCCACAAATCTTTCTAGCAACGGCATTGGCTTGCTAGAATGTAAACAACAATTTAAAAACATCATTACAAAGTGCAAATAATACAATTTTGATGGAGAGGTTGTGAAATTGTGATGGGCGAGCAGTCTCATTTGTTATAACTACAGCAGAATAAAATGGAGCTAATATCGCCAGTCATTTTTCTACCGCACAATACGTGTTATCACATTTTTGCATTGATTTCGATATATCATCTCATCCCTACTTATTTACTTGCTGAATTAACTTACACATTGTCACATTTTCAACTCAAATCTACTGCTGCATTATGCCGGATGATAATGAAATTATATTAAAAAAAAATGTTTTACAATATACCTGTGCATGTTTTCCCTGTATAGCTGAAAGCAAGTTGTTTATTTTGGCCCAAAAAAAAAGGAAAGCATCTTAATTTGTATACCAGCTGGTTTCCATGGGTACCGCTTCTAACCATGATGTCAGTGTTCCTCGGTGTCACGTTAAAATCAATCTGGTTATGTATTTCAAAGCCACAACATTACAGCATTATCATAAAGCAAACAGGTTTCTCGTGGAAATGTGTCACGGGTGCCTCTGTCTCTACTAATTAAAAGAAAGGGTGCGTCTAAATAGCACGCAGCCTTGTGGAATGAACTTGTGGAATGTGCCAAAGTGTTGCATTGAACCATACGATTCCCACAATGCTTAGGGAGGGAAGGAGGGCTCATCCAAGGGGGCTGGGATTTCTTTTCTTTTTTTTTTTTTTTTCTTTTTTCCAACTCCCCCTTTTTTTCCTCATTTGTGCACTTGTTCCTCCGAAGGCATCACTACTGCTTCGTTTTAGTGGAAGCTGTTGAAAGATATGATGATTTCCCTCCGCTGCCTTGCCTGGAAATAAACAGACAGACAGGACAGAGACACAAAAAGTTTATTTATCTCCTGTTGCCGCCGTGCTGCTGCATTTCAACACCGGGTAAGAGGAAACTAATGGGTCACTTTGTTGTTCGGGGTTTGTAAATTAAAAGCTCAGAGGCGTCAGACATGTTGACAGAGAGACGTGTCTAATGGTGTTTTACGTTAACGAATTAAAAACGCGCGTATGTCGCGACCATGAAAACAGGATTTATGTCGTTTTTTGAACTCGGCGTGAACTGGAAACTATGAAATGCTTTTTTCCACATGCTAACTTTGACTTCGGCCGCCAAAGATAGTAATGTCCTATTTTATTAGTGTCAGTTTGGTTAACGTTACATGTACGTGTGTGTGTGTGTGTGTGTGTCAGTACATTGTGTGACAGGTAAACAGTCACCTGCCCACACCTGCCACTCCGGTCTGGACTTTAACACCTGTCAGGATGTGGTTTGGAGGAGTCTAGCCTTTTTTTTGTTTCGCCCTGAAACTTCATAGAAATACTTCTGTTGATAATAATTTAATTTGACACTTGACCAGTGCTTTTTCCAGTAGGTATGAATCCAGGTCAGTGCTCTCACCATGCACCTTGGCATTCCCCACATTCCCGCACCACTGGATGGATGTTTTTAAAATACAATTTTACGGTGTCAAACCTAGCTTGAAATTAACTGCTGTCCCGGCTAACACATTCGGCACAAATACGAAGACATGGATGTGACAGTAAAGTTTGTGAAGCGACATGTTTTTGAGGGATTATTTCCATGGCGGAGTCTTCCCGTTTCTTCCTGACTGCGGGTGTCAGGTGATTGACAGTAAGCAGAGCGTAATGTAATGCGCGCAGTGATATGAAAACACTCAACTGGCACAGTGAAAAAACGGTTAAAACTGAGATTTTGACAAAACCAACGGCTGCAAGATTGCTGTGATGGATTATCTAGCCCAGGAAATATTAAAGTCTTTGGAAGTTGTTTCTCATACTTTACAATAATGAATATCAGCAAATGGCTTCTTTTAAAGGTTGGAAAACTTGGCCTGATATCTCCAACTATTCTGACTGTGTGCAGACAAACCAGAAATAGATAATGCAAAGGAGAGGGGCAACTAGACAGAATAACGTTAAACCTAAAAAAAACCAAACACTGGTATTATCCTTTCAGCTTTCAAGGCTTTCAAGTCTCACTAGTGCAATTTTATTTTAACTTATGTTCCTATTTATTTTTCTTTACTACCTTTTATAACATATTTTATTAACGTTATCTTCTTCTAACTTCTTCTAACAACTTCCCACTGGCACTTTGTTCCTCTTTTAGGTAAAGCACATTGGACTTCACTTGCTGGATGATGAAATGCGCTATATAAATAAAGTTTGGTTTCATTCACATGGGCCAAAACAGCAGATCTTACAGGTGTCGGTGTCACCTCTCAAATGGCAGTAGGCTATTGGGAGCCTGTATCCAGCAGCTGACACACTGGAATGAACATTAGGCAAGACTTTATTCACTGGGTGCTATTGCTTGTAATGTAGGAGTTTACTGTCTGACTCACTTTGAAGTCTCTCTAAAATGTACGTGTATTGTATTCATTCACATTTGAACTACCAGGGAACTTGGGTGGACAGTTTGTAATGCGTAGCACTCCCTTTGGTGTGGGCGAACATGACTCCAAATTAAAGGGGAAAGGCCCGAGGCTGGCCAACCATTAAAGACACTACATTTTCCAGTCTGTCCCAGCAGGTCCCGGGTCTCACGGTCACATGCTTATAATTAGGAACTAGCTTGGCTGAGGCTCACATGCTCACACTGCATTACACACACACACACACACACACACATCGCTCTCCCCTTGGATTGAGGACTTGTGTGTGAGGATTCACCTGCTCACACTTACAGAGACACTTTGGCATTTGTGTAGACACTCACACAGGGAGATGTTAGGGCTATATCTTGCAGTTAATGAGTAAACTGTGTGTCAAGGCTGGTGAATGCGAAAGCAACGTGGAAAATGCAAGAAGTCCGGTTGGTGTTTGTGTTGGAACGAGGGAGCAGTTTCACAGTGAGCAAGTGTTTTCTATTGACAAATATAAAATCCACGGTGATGATGACACTATACAAATACAGGCCTTGGGGCGTTATTAGGAATGAGAGTAACATGGATCACTGGTTTCAGTCGCCTTTTATGGCCTCTTCAAGCTAGTCGTTAGTTTCATGGCTCTTAACCGTTGATGGTCTGGTTGGGAGAAAACCAGCAGTGGCACTTTTCAGCAAGAAGGCCTTTTGCTCGTCCTGCCAAGAACATGACAGTCCATCAGCAACTCTGTGTACATTTTCACTTGTTTGAATAGTCCAATTCCTGCGGCGATTAGGCCCCATGTCTGTCTCAGTGAAACTGTTTTTCACAAACACAGCATTTAGTGTTTTTTTTCCCCCTGTCTTTCCGTCCTCAGCAGGATACTTGGCAGACTTGCTGGTCTTGTTTTGTCTCTTGCAGGGAATGACCTGTATTTCATGGTACACTCTCTCTCCCCTTCCAGCCCTGTGTGGGTGAATAATTTGAGGTGTGGCTGTCACCCAAGACGAGGGGCTGAACCATGTAGCCACAATATGGCTAATAACATACCACGAGGCTGAGAAACAAGCGCTTAAAGACAGTAATATGATACATGGCCCTGAGAAATGTGTTTAGGCAAATAGTGCTGCAAACGTTATTTTGTTGATTGGCGTGAAGTAGCTAGGTTATAGGCCTTGGAGACAAAAATGTAGAAAATTATACTCTTTTTATATTATAAAGTACAAAAATATTTTTTAAGCTAATCTCAATGTCTGACGCAGAAAGATGCTGCCGTTTCTGTCAAATAATTCATGGGAATTATTTGGCTGAATATTGTAATTGTGACAGTGCTTTTTCAGTACTAAAAGGTTGGTCAGTAGGGTGACTTAGAGAGTTGGGAGACTGGGTTCAAGCCCTTGTGACAGTAAGCATCTTCCCTGCCGAAGTGTCCTTGAGCAAGTGAATGGATGTGTAACGGCTTTGCACCTTTACTTCCCTTTTGTAGCTCAGGAATTCTGCAAAGCACCAAGACATTGTTTAAGGAGACGTATGAAACATCTTTTCTAAAAAAAAAAAGAAAATACAGCCAATTACAGTATGGCATTTGGTGTATCAATGTCTGATTTTGATTTTGTTTTTCAATTAATTGGTCCAACTCGTAGTTTTCAGGAGAGAAGTCGTCATTTAGGCGTCTCTGTGTGCTGCGCTGAAGACAGGGATATTGACGTTTCTACTCTTGTCTACTTGTTTTGCAGGAAGTGTCAGTGTGTATGTAACAGGTGAGCCAGAGGCTAGCACGAGAGCTGTGTGTGTGTGTGTGTGTGTGTGTGTGTGTGTGAGTGTTCACAGCTCCTTCAGTCAAACAATGTGTATGTTTTAGGTGTGTCTGTCATTCGACAAGTGCTTTGTTTCCCTTTAAAATAATCTCACGTTACATACGTCCAAACCTCATTGGTTTCTTTGGTGTTATCCTGTGTGAAACCAATTTGAAACTAATACCTTTTGGATACAATAGAACAGAATTTGTCAAAGCTCTTGCACACTTTGGAGACTTTTTTTTAAGGTGCTATGACGATTTTCAATATTTATACCTCCCTTGATATGTCTTTGACGCATTGTTCAAGTTTATTTGTTCAATATGACCTGCATTACCACCCACAATAGAAAGCTGTTTGCAGTCCCTCTGTCTGATTTCACACAAGCTTTGGTTTTAAGTGTCAAGTTAAAACCAAATGTCCAGTGTCTATTAAAAACAACTACTGCTGCTGGTTGACGTGGAGGCCTATGTACACAACAGTGGATCAGTCTCACTGACCCTCAAGGGCCCATCAAAACACACACAGACACACACACACACACACACACACACACACACACAAAGCCAGGGGGGTACTGTGGGCCACTGTGCTTAATCTGGGACAGGCTCATCACACTCATGCTGGTTTTGGTCAGAGTTGGCAATCAAAATCCTTTCATGCTGTGGGCCAAGAGCATTAATGCCAGTAGTTTCTGCATATTTTCCTCTTCCTTTTTTTTTTTTTTAATTCACTGGTTTAACAGCCTTCATTTTCTTTCTTTTTCTTAGTGCCGTGAAGAAGCTCTTGAAGAGATAACACTGAAAAGAATAAAGCGAAGGTGAGCCATTCTCATGTCTAGAGATGATTGCCTTTTGAGTTAATTTAAGCACAGTAATGAGGTGCACTCTTAAACTTCAAAGCTGGATTTCAAAGGATGTGTCAGTCAGAGGAATAAGGAGTCTATCAGCAGTTTCACGCCCCACCCAGCAGAGATGTGTATCTCGGAGTAAAGAGGAAAATGCTGAGTAGATAAGAGCAGGGTGGCATTCAGCTTATGCATGCTCTGTTGAACAGGAGCCTAAGAAGTGTAGATCCAAGTAGGTGCGTGCAACAGCTACCGTACCTGAGTCCCCATAATAAATCACCTTGTTGTTAGCATTGGATTGCACGGTGCGGCTCAGCGCTCAGACTGCTCCTGTGTTGTCCTTTGCCTGAGAGCTGGTCTGACTTGAGCCGTGCTGCCGCAGTTTGCCAAACCAGTTCCCTCTCCACAGGGCTAGATTAGTTTTGCAACAGCCTTTTGTTTGGATTCAGCACCATGAAATGCACTCACTACTTTTGGTACTTTTTCTTATGCAGGCTCGTCTTCTCTGTTTGGAGGGCTTGTGAACCGGCATAGTAGAGCATAGTCATTTAACAAAACAAAGGTATGTTTATTTGCGTTTCTTGTTGACTAATAAACTTTCATCCTTGAAATCCTCATCACTTTCAGTGTAATATGATCAAAAACTCTGAAACGGCAGACTGTTTCAGCCCCCTAAACCAACTGGGTTACTGGGTTCTGACCAAGTACAGAAGAAGACAATGTTAAGTGTCATAACAACCAGTAGTACAGCTTTGCTGCACATTGTCATAGTGTGTGAACCTCTTTTAGACAAATGCTACATCATTCTAACAACTCTTAAGAAGCGATCACTATGGATCTTCTCTTTTCATCCATTCTGACAGGGGAAAAAAGAATGAAACCTGAGCACTTGTTTGCAACAGTTGAATTAAACTTCATTCCTTTGCACTTGTTCTCTTTTTTTCTCATTCATTCCAACTTAAACATAAATGCTTTCAATTTCTCACACTTTCTCTTAGTCTATTTCCTTGTCTCTCTCTCTCTCTCTCTCTCTCTCTCTCTCTCCCCGTCTCTCTGTCTCTCTCTCTCTTCGTCTCTCTGTCTCTATCTCTCAGTTCAGGGAGAGAGTTTCTCCCCCCGCCCCCCATGGCCTCCCTGGCTGTTCCCTCAGTCCAGGCATGACAATCACCCCCAAAACTTACCGTGTTCAGCCTGCTACCTCCTCCGACAACGATACCAGCCCCAGGTTGGTGAATATACTGTATATTGTGTGTGTGCCATTAAGTCTTTCGCCCTACAGTTTGCAACTATATGTATGTGTGCATGCATGTGTATAAATGTGTGTCTTAGACATTCACACTGCAGCTGACAGTGTCCCAATTTAGATTTTTTTTCCCCTCACGTGACACAGATCAGATGTTTTCTAGTCAGATTGAAAGGCTAAATGCTGAATGGAGTTGCATTTTTTCGGTTCAGATCTGGGCCAAATGGATGTGCGGTACAAAATCAGATCCCGATGCATTTGACCTACATGTGACCTGTATTTGAACGCTCAAAATGCAAATTGTCAGCATTGCCATGACACATAAATTTTACATAATTGACTTGAGACAGTTGTAACTGCCGCCCACAGCAGCTTGGCTCAGCCAGCGTTGGCATGGAGCACAATGACACACAACAATGGAAAGAAAGCAAATAGCCGACTTGACTGGTATTCGGGGAGACGCCTCAATGCAGTCAAAACTCAAAGGCACTTACTGTAACTGAAGTGTGTTCAAAACGAGCAGGAGAACAATAGCTACACAACTGGATGTAACTTTTTGAAGGCCTGTGGCGTAAACATAGTCTTAGTGTGCGTTTATGTGTGTGTGTGTGTGTGCTGACATCACTTTTTAATTTAACTGTTGACCCTTATCTCACCACATACCAACTAGATCCCGTCCGGCGCAGATGGATGAGTTGGATGCCCTGCGAGTGAAGCTCTTCCCTGAAGACTTGGTGTCGCTGGCTTCCTCCGCGGCTGAGCCCATCAACCTAGAAGGTCAGCCAGTCGCTGTCAGTAATACTACTAATACTGAGGGGGATGAGGAGCTGTTGAAAGCTGCCTGTACTGCTATCACAACAGCCTGTCGCAACTCTGCCTTGAAAACAGGAGTTTTGATGGAGTTTTACCTTGGAAGGCTTGGTCCTCAATGTTTTAGCAAGGTTTAATCTCCCCCTGTTTAATATGTGTAACAAAGTACAATGAAATGCTTTTTATTCAGTAGCCCAAACTCAACACAACCAGTTAGGGGAAAATATCTCTGTCATATTCATTTTTTATCTGTCAACAGTGATGCGACGAGTGCCAGTCTCGTCACGAAATTAACAACAAATGACAAGCAGTTATATTATCTTTGTCATGTATATATTTTTGTCAACATAGTTTATATGATCCATTAACAGACATGCATTTTACAATTGCAGACTAGCAAACAAAAATACATGTATAAATGCATAATTTGTCCAGCTGTGAATGTGTGCAGCTCCCAGATCAACAGATAAACTGGGAAATGTCTTATTGTTTTTGTTGACTAAAATCTACTATTTTTGTCAGTGAGTAATCAAATAAATTAAATCAATATGACATGACTAAAATCTGGCTAAATGTATAGGACATTTTTGTCAAAAGACTGCCAAATTTACAAACACTACATATGACCAGTAAGTAATCATTGAGGTTTACACTCATATGACTATAAAGAACCTGTAATACGTGTAATACCTGTAATATAAGTCTTAATGTGACCGTCTGTGTTTCATCCAGATAACCACTATGCTCTGCTGCGAGAGGAGCTGGAGTCTGACGCCCAGGAGCTGGAGGCTGAGTCCTGGAGCTCGGCTGTGGACCAGAACTACCTCAAGGCCCTGAGCAAAGAGGCTGTGAAAAGACAGGATGTCATTTATGGTAGGAACACGGCTAAATTATGATCTGACATGGGGATGGGGCAGGATAGGAGGATTACACGGGTTACTAGCTGACATTTCTTTGAAAAAAAAAATGAAGCATACATGTACAGCTTTTTATAGCTTTAGCTTTTTATAGTGTTAGAGAAGCAGACTGACTTCAGGGAGTATGCCAGGATAAAATAAGATGTCTGTATCAGAGAATTATTCCAGTACTAAAATCCAATACAAAGAGATGTAACATGGCAGAAAACAGCGTGATTTTCTGCTCTTTTTCACAAATGAAAAGATGTTGGTTTTCTCTAAAAATTATTACATCGCAATCATTTTGTTGAATGACTCCAAACAAATGATCTAAGTTAGTATAGTTTGTCAAAGTAACAGATTTAGTACTCTGAATCAGTACTGGCAGTTATACTAGCTATACTGTTTATTGTGCAGAATTTTATGAGTCTTTATAATGAAGTGATATTAATAGGATATTACAAGTGCATTGTCTAAAGCAGTGGTTCTCAAAGTGGGGTCCGGGGACCCCCAGGGGTCCTTGAGGGGGTTCCAGGGGGTCCCCAGCAAAAAGGGGAATAATTTATTTTCACTATAATTCCATCCATAAGTAACACAATGACAGAATGTATGACTATTTTGTAATGGGTTTCATACACTTTCTGTAATAAAAAGCAAAAGTCTTATCAGATGGGGGACCCTGGGACAAAATCTTATCAAATGGGGGTCCGTGGTCTAATTTGTGTCAGTTTAGGGGTCCTTGACGTGAAAAAGTTTGAGAACCACTGGTCTAAAGGTCCCATATTATTCAGTTTTGATGATTTTGTTTTCAAATATACTGTGGTTCAAGATAAGAATGATGTTTTTGCTTTGCAAATTAATGTAGTTTAGTTAAAAGGGTATTTATTGAATTAATTTGAAGAGTAATTCCTCACAGGCAGAACAGGCACAATACTGGGCCCTGATTGGCCAACCAGACCAGATTTCTAATTCAACTTGATGACTGGAGGCTTTCCAGGGGGTTTGTCCGTTCAAATGCTGTAAACTGTGTGTGTGTGTGTGTGTGTGTGTGTGTGTGTGTGTGTGTGTGTGTGTGTGTGTGTGTGTGTGTGTGTGTGTGTGTGTGTGTGTGTGTGTGTGTGTGTGTGTGTGTGTGTGTGTGTGTGTGTGTGTGTGTGTGTTCAAAAGTACAAAACTGTCTGTAAAAAATAACCACTTAACACACTCAACAAAATGAAATTAACAATGTCTTCATTCGACATATTTAATCATTTATGTATATAAATAGAGACAGCTCAGACTCATGCCAAACAATCATCCTTTGAAAAAGATAATAATTATGCTGTTATTAAAGCAGAGGTGACAGTGTTTGAGTTAAAGAAAGCATCCATCATCAATTACAGAGGGCCACAAATGGTAAAAATTCCTACTATGATAATAACCATAATTACAATGACAATTATTACGTGACTTGGCTAATTAACTAAGATGACATTTGTTTTTACAGTAATAGCCTAGGGTGGAGTTGCATTAATTGCCTTCACATTTGGGAGTTGCTCAGTTGCAATTTTCTATTGTTGGCCACTCGAGCAGTTTGGGGTTAATGCCTTGCACAAGAGCACCTTGGCAGTAGTTGTTGAGCGAGGAGTGAGCGTATGTTATTCATTTTCCCTGCACAAATTTTCAGTTCAGACTCCAGTTCAAACTAGAGATCTTTCGATCACTAACTCACACCTGTCACCTCATTATTTTGATGACAATCATCAAGACATTCCCCTCTGTCCGTTTCCCAGAGTTGATCCAGACGGAGATGCACCATGTGCGGACCTTAAAAATCATCCTCCACGTCTACATGCACGAGCTGAGGGAATCTCTGCAGATGGAGGAGGCCAGGCTGGAGCGGCTCTTCCCGGGACTGGACGTCCTGCTCACCCTCCACCAGCACTTCCTCAACTGCCTCAAAGGGCGCCGCAGCCAAAGCCTGGAGGACCCGGACAGTCCAAACAACTACCAGATCACAAAGCTGGGGGATATACTCATCTTTCAGGTAGGGTAGGATCATTTTTAAAGCTGCACCAGGCACGCTTTTGTGTAAAAATACATCAATTTTTTGTCTTTTGTTATTGACATGTCATTGTGTAACGTCTTAGTGTAATGTCTTGTTGTTGTTTGGAAGGGTCTGGGGAGGTGGGGTGGGGGAGGTGGGGTGGGGGAGGGGGAAGGAACATTGTTTGTTCTTGTCATTCGTTCTTATAAAGAAAACTAATAAACATTGTTTACAAAAAAAAAAAAATACATCCATTTGATCAACTTAAATAACAAAGTAGAGCGGCAGCAGAGAATAACATCCCATCCCCGCAATTAAGACGTAGTAACAAAAATAGAGTTGAATAGGTTTAGTTCACCAGTGATCTAAAATTACATGGTTTGGGCAGGACAATACAACCAGCAGATGAATGTGTGTACTCCTGTTTTTCCTGCTCAGCCCCTTTTGTCCGTTTCCCTATCCATCCTCCTTTCTCTGCCCTCCTCTCACTCTCTCTCTCCATGTGTTGAGCGAGTGTTCAGGTGTCCGGAGGAATGGCTGGTATGTCTGAAACATTGTGTAAGGGACTACAGATGGGTGTGTTTGCTCTCACAGCCAAGGAATGATGCTGTGTCACTGGCACGGCATTCCTAGGGAAACATTATTACTTCTGTTGTCAGTTATTTCCCTGACTGAGGAATCAGAATCATTACAGAACTACCAGAACTTTCTTTTCTTGGCTTTACCCTGTGAGTGTTAAGTTATTGATAGTGCAACATACGATTACATTTTAGGAGGATATGAATCAAATGCGTTTGTGTTTTTAGTGATGGGGACGAATTATCAAGAATGCAATGCATCAGCTGCTTAAGTCAGATCAGTGAGGTGATCCTGTTGTTCAATTAAGCCAAATTGAAGTGAACTTACCTATTTTAGGTTGGTTAATATTAGGGATGGGCAATATCACAATAATCATAACAAATTATTTTAATATTGATATATAATATCTGCTAACAAATGCAAATCACATGATATATACAGTATATTACCATGCAGTTCAATACAATGAACATCAATTTCATTATTTAAGAATATAAGTATAGTAAAACTGTAATTTTCAAATGATATTCCCTAATACTCCTCTCCCTTTGTGAGGGATTAAGTAATTAAGAAAATAATATTGAATATTAATAATAATATTGAATTGTTTCCCATACCTAGTTAATATGGTAATCTGTATGATATACAGAAGTGAGATGAGCAGTTTTCATACAGCCTAACTTCTAGAGACTTCTAAAGAGGTTGTGGGTTTCACACGTATATAAACAGTAAAGTCAGTGCAACAATATGACTATTTTTTATGTGGGTGAACTACATTCAGCTGTCATGTAATTTAAATTTCATGACTGGTTCATATCATCACTATGTTATAAAGAAGACCTTAACAATCCTCTTGCTTTGTTTAGTTTTCAGGCGATCTGGGAGAGAAAATGAAGGAGTGTTACGGTGTTTTCTGCAGCCACCACAGTGACGCTATCGGCTTCTACAAAGAGCAGCTGCAGAACAACAAGAAGCTTCAGAGCCTCATGAAGGTAAGGGATCTACGCTCAGCAGTCAGCGTATTCGACACAGTGAGGCCTGTGGTCGTGATTTGCTACACCAAGGAAATGTATTGGAACTGGCAAAACGAGAAACCAGAGTGACTTTTAGTGCGGTGTTGTCGTTCATGCCAGGCGCGCCACTGCCAGTATCTAAGAGACGGGGCTTTTCACAAACAACAGTGTCAATGTTTGGAAAATGGCTTGTTGTTGAGAGGAGAATGGCAGGAATCATGCAAGATAGCAGATGGGTCACAAATGGGCAAATACCCCCATAATGCAACAGCAGTACAGCATCTCAGAGATCACACAACTTGTCAGTCCGCGTCAGTGTTTGGGGTAATGTGTTTCAAAAGGCATTACTCTAATCATTTTATTTTTTCCTGTAATGAAGTAAAGTAAGGCATTACTGTTCCAATTTCAGTAATCACATTACAGTTACTGATCTAACAAATTGGGCTTTACTTGTGTTACATTATTTAGCCTTTTTAACCTCTTTTCATGGCATAATATCTATCGAAAGATTCCCCTCATGTTTTCCTGCCTTAAAGTCATGTCGAAAATATTGGAATTGGAGTAGAACGCACATGAACAAGCCAACAAAGTGATACATATGACTCAGAAATTCAAAATGTAGGCTCTACCTTTATTAAAAACCTTAAAAGAACGATTTTGTGTCTGTCATTATTTTGATACTTCTGTTGGTAATGTGCGCTTTGGTCTACAATATTTATTAGCCCAAGGAACACAAGTAAGCCTAGCACAGTCGTTTTAGGGTGCAACGTAAAAGTAATGTAACTAATTACTTGTCTCGTGGGGAAATAAGTAAAGTTAAATTAATTACTGTTAAGAAAAGTAATGATTAATGTGTAATTTATTACTTTTTTCCAATAACGACCCCAACACTGGTCCTTGTCAGGTCAGCTATAGCAGCAGATGCCTTCCTGGGTGCTAGATCAAACTGAATGAATATATATCAGTAAGTCTTTAAAAACCCACATAGAGCTAATGTGGAGTGTTTTTCTTTTTACAGAAAATAGGTCAGTTACCCCTGGTGAGAAGGTTGGGTGTCCCAGAGTGTTTCCTGTTGGTGACTCAGCGCATCACAAAATACCCCGTCCTGCTGGAGCGAATCATACAGAACACTGAAGGTAAACAGCCACTCATCACACACCTGCATCTCCACAAGCATAGCTAATTTCTGTGTAGCACCAATTAGTAGCCATTTTCAGTGACTTAGAGATGAAACAACACAGTCATTACTGTAGTTTCCACAGTATTATATAGTAGTAGTAGTATGCAGAATGGGTGTCATCCTGATCCTAGAGATGCACAGATCCTCTCCTGCAGTATGGAGACATGTATTGTGAGCTCACTGCGTTTCCCAAAAACAGCCGCAACATGACCGTCCACCCCAGTGGTTCCCAAACTAGGATCTGGGGACCACCAGGGGTCCTTGCATGGATTCCTGGGGGTCCCCAAGAAATAGAGGAATGCTTGAATTTCTCTATTATTTCACCCTCAAGAGATTCGCACAATGACAGAATGTGTAAGAATAACTGTTTTGGTTATAGGTTTCACTATCCCCACTGTTGCTATCAGCTCACTAACAGCAAGTTGTGATTTAGTGTAGAATTGTATTATTGTCTAGATACTCTGACATAAAAACAACAAAACTCTTCTCAGATGAGGTTGTTTAGGGACAAAACCCTTGGTGTAAAGTAAAGTATTTGGTGGTCCTCGATATGAAAAAGTTTGGGAATCCCAGGTGTATCCCACACAACCCCTTATTTCTCAGCACTGCATAAAAAATTGAACAGAAAAGTTTTAGTTATGGTCTGTTTTAATCAAGCTCTTTTTTTCTGTGTACAATCTTCATTTACATTATTTATCCCTCCTTGGATGGCTTTAGTATTACCAGGAGGTATGCTGATTGGCAGTTATTACCTCAGGCTACCTCAGTTTTATCCCATCTAGAGCGAACATGACAGTGATTTTCCTCCGGCTATCCTGGTGAAAATTCTGGCTGAAATTACTTACTGTATTTTGATTTAACTCTTAAGTCCTAGGGTAATTTTCACCCCATCTGGATTGATATCTAGACTCTAGGCAGGGAAGAGCAGCATCACTCTTTACAGTTAATTGGAGCCACTTAAAGAGAGTTTTGCCTATCTTGCTGTACAGTGGGTGACACATTTGCACAGTCCCCCAGTAAATGGATGGATGACTGACTGAAATGACTGAAATCCAATTACCAACCTTTCCTGGTAATACTGATGCTGTCTGGAAATGGCTTTTTGTATGAAATGTTGCTATATAAATAAAGATTGGCTGACGATTGTATTTCATCCTCCCTGCAGCTGACACAGAGGAACACGAGTCTCTGGTTCAGGCCTTGGCGCTGATCAAAGACACAATCTCCCAGGTCGACGGCCAGGTCGACGACTATGAGAAGGCGTCTCGTCTGAGAGACATCAGCCTCCGTCTGGAGCCCAAGTCCCAGGGCCGGCTGAAGGACGGCCGGCTGTTCCGCAGAGAGGATCTGATCCAGGACAGCAGGACGCTGCTGCATGAGGGAACCGTCACCTGGAAGGCATCATCCGGTAGAAACAAAGGTTAGCGCCGAACCTTGATTCATTGACTTTATTTGATAAGTTAAAGAGAAGTGATACATGTGGAATACTACCGTTTACTGGAATTCATATATATTATTTAAAGCTTAATATGGTTTGGTGATATCTCAGGTGATATCTCAGACACCGCTGGACTGATTTTTATGAAACTTGGAGGGACGATGCATCTTGTTACTCGTTGGTCTTAGGGATGCCTGAATCATTCATGGAGGACGACATGTTTACTTATTTGAGAAAAACCCTATAGCATTTCTATGGTTTTGATGTTATGATCGTCTATCTTTCCCTACAGACATCCTCGCTGTGCTGCTCTCAGATGTTCTCCTCCTCTTACAAGAAAAAGATCAGAAACTAATATTTGCTGCTGTGGTGAGTTCTCCCTCAAACATCACTCAATTTTCCTCCAACTTCCTTATATATTACAATAAACTTAGAGTGTAGAGATAGTTGTTTTTTTATGTAGCTGAAATATAATTATTATCCTGTTATGACTCCTGTGTTTCCCCCTCTAACTGCAGGATAACAAGCCACCGGTGATCTCCCTCCAGAGGCTGATAATTAGGGAAGTGGCCCACGAGGACAAAGCCATGTTCCTCATCTGCACCTCCTCCAGCCGGCCGGAGATGTACGAGATCCACACCGGCTCCAGAGAGGGACGCAACACCTGGATGACCCTCATACGGGAAGCTGTGGACAGGTGAGCCGGGGATATTAGGAGGAGGACAGTCTGGGTTTTTGTGGGTTTTTCGATAGATAGAACATGGCAACAACAGCCTAAAAGTAGAGTTTACAAAGTGCTTTACAACAAGAATAGTAAAGTATGTATAATGAGATAAAAATAGGAAACACATTCAAGAGAAATTAAAATAAGAGTAAATAAATACATATGTAAGAATTTGATTAAAAACAGAAAGCAACAAACAGAAGAAATTACTAAGTTAAAGTTGGCAAAATTAAGAAAACGATTACATAAAAGCAAGTCTATAAAAGTGTGTTTTAAGAAGGCGATACTGTCTGTGTGGTCCAGCTGTCCGGAGGGAGAGGAGGATCTGTACGGCGAACAGGAGAACAGAGCTGCCAGACTGCGAGAATGCCAAGGTAAGAGCCAGCAGAGAGTATCAGACACTTGCTGAATCGGATGGCACTAGTCTGTCAGGGTGCAAAGCTTATCAGAGGATCCACTTTGTTTGAGGAGAGACACAAGATAACATTATGTAGTCGTGTAGAAGCAGGCTTGTCGTCATTTTGAATCCCCAGACTGGCTGGGAAAATGTGGGCAGAGAAAATTAATGACTAACCCATTCCCTGTCCTCAACTGCTGCTGAGGTGCCTTTGAGCAAGACAATTTACCCCCAGTAAATACATTTTTAGAAAGGCAGCAGTGGGAATTGAACCTCCAACCCAGCACTATCCAATAGAAGTCTGT
Organism: Centroberyx affinis; assembly: GCF_046629955.1. Taxonomy (NCBI): domain Eukaryota; kingdom Metazoa; phylum Chordata; class Actinopteri; order Beryciformes; family Berycidae; genus Centroberyx; species Centroberyx affinis. The sequence continues at coordinate 141,811 of NW_027279947.1, forward strand.
TTTTTGAAAGAATACTCTGCAGAATTGTATTTTTGTCTCATATTGATATGTGTGTGTGTTTTGTTGCGTGTCCAGAGTTTCTTATGATGCGGGACGCCCAGATAGCGCAAAGCCTGACAGAGAAGCTGCAGATCTTCGCTGCCCTCACTGAGACCGTGACGGGGCAGGAAGCGTCCCACAGCAGACTGCTGCTCCGGGGAGACACCACCGACCTCCAGCAGGGGGAGATGCTGCTCAAAGGAGCCATCACTGAAGGTAGGAGCAGAGACAACAGTTAAAACTCTCTAATCAAGGATATGGATCAGTAGGCCTCTGCCGATATGAATAGTACGATTATCTAAATGATCTCCATATACAATATTATCTTAATAATTATTTAAAAGGTAAAACAACTTTTAAAACAGTACTGTAATATGCTTCAGCTACTTACTACTTACTAATTTATCATATCAATCACAAGACTTTTAAGACTTTTTTTTTTCTTAAAAAAACAAAATTATAAAATGCTGGTTTAGCTTCTAGAAACTATGGATAGTTTTAAGCAACACAAATAAAAATCAACAGCATGTGAAATAAAGTCAAGTGCTACTGGCCTGCATCCACTTTAGCAACATGAATATAAAAATTGATTTAACAATTTATTAGAGGTTATCAATGATGACAGACTGCGGTTATCGCGGTGATCAAGGTAATAAATATTAGTGGCGGTGTCATAACCATTATCTTTTTTTTACCACAGCTTATAGTGATACTGGTTAATGTCCCATCCCTAATCGATATACAGGTCACTCTCTCCATGGCCTTCAACAGTTGTTTGTCTTGGTCATGATGAGTCACTTTTATACTGATGTTTGTCATTCACAGCTGGGGTAATTCACTTTCAATTTACTTTCACTTACAATTCATCTACTAATGACGGAGCATTCATTCTTAATTATTTCTGAATTGGCTGGATGTGAAAATCCTTGCCTCATGCCATAAGATGATCCATATTTGAATCCTGAAGAAAATCCACTCGCTGCATCGGTCGAACTGAAAGTGAAATGAGCTCAGTTCTGTTTTCAGCCACCTGGGTTAGGGTTAGTCATGACTCAGAGAGCAGCACCAAAAGGTCATGGATTATTGCAGTATTTAGTGTAGGATTAATTGTTTTGTCCTCTGTCCACAGTGGAAAACCTGCAGAACCTGCTGTATTCGGGGATGATGGATCCAAACCTTCTGGTGGAGGAGAGCCAGGGGCAGAGGGGGGCGCTCAGGAGGGCCCACACCTTCGCGGGGGGCGACAGCAGCCCCATCAGGAGTAAGCCTTGTTCTGTTCTTTCATAATGTATGCAAGTTGGAGCATTGCTGTAGTGGGTGAAAGATGTACACAGGCCATCAGGGTTCTTGTGGGATATACAGCAGCTAACTCACTTGTTATGCTTGTTAGCACTACAAAATGATCCTTCTTACCTTTTTACAGTCTGTTGACAGTGGAGATGGCAAATAACTAAGAGTCAAACATGGCTAACCTCCTGACAGGCTAACAAAAGTACAAAATAGATGTTAAGATTTGGTTTAATGATAACCAGACAGTTTAATAACTGTTTTAACCTGTTTTTGATTTATTTTTTTCTTATTGTTATTTTTTTCATTTCCCAGACAGGGAAGTTGAAATTGGGGAAGTCACAGAATATCAGGGAATTTTTTTTCCAACGGTTGAATTTAGAAAAATACCAGAATGTATTATAATACTTGTTTCACACATTCATTGCATCAGATGGTGGTTTTGTACACAGCAAGCCACTAGTGAAAACCCAGACTGTTTACCACTTTAGAACTTTTCTGAACAAACCAGGATGAAATACGATTTTTGCATCATAGAAATGCTCTGACTAAGTGTGTGTATCTGTACTCTTGACACCAGTGATGAAACTGATATCGCATGATTCTGTGAATATTATTAGCAGCTAAAAAGAGGAGAAAAAAAACGATTGATACTGTGTATGTGAAGGTGTTCAATGAGTTTTGATGTATATGATTTGATTTGGCCAGACGGAGGTGCAGCTGGGCGTCCAGGCAGCAGCGAGGGCAGTCCGGGGGAGAGCGGTTATCCGGTCTCCGGTGACCCCCCGCTGCAGGAAACAGACCACATCGAGAGCCTGGGACAGTCTGTGAGTGAGACAGTGACTCTGGGAAATACAGTTTTCCAATAGCAGTGACTGTTTAGTATGAAATATTTACACTACTGTTGTTATTTTGCTTCAAGGCCGATGAGACACTGATGCCATGTCCTTTCCCTGAGGCAGAGGTAAGTCTTCTAAAACGTTTTTTTTTCATCTGTATTCATTTTTGCAAAAGTGTCAACATTTGCCACTGCAATTTACTTTTAATGAGCTTTATTATTTCTCTTTAGGTATATGACAGGGTGATAATGCTTTCACAGAGGCTATACAGCTTGCAGGTAAGAAACTGTAGATTGCTCTGAAATCCATATAGGAGTTTCGTACACACATATTTTATGCTTAAGTTGTGATTTATGAAAAAATAATCTTGATGTCAAAATCAGCATTTTAGATTTATTCTATCCAGTTTTCTGATATATCAAAAGAAGTACAGCTAATTTAAATCATTGCACATGGTGTACAGCTCTCAATTTCATTTTCATATGTTTTTATTGAACTGTTTTGGCAGAAGGTCACCCATTTCTCCCCTCCTGTTCCCCCAGGCCATCATCGCCCAGCAGGACAGCCAGATCGAGCTGCAGCGCGCCTTGCTGTCGGAGCGCGAGCGGCCCGCCCGTCATCGCAGCAACGTGCTGCTGGAGCAGGAGAAGCAGCGCAACTTGGAGAAGCAAAAGGAGGAGCTGGCCAACTTCCACAAGCTGCAGGCCCAGCACCGGCAGGAGCAGCAGCGCTGGGAGAAGGAGAGGGAGCGGCAGAGGATCCACGCCGAGACCCTGGAGGCCCAGCTGCTCCAGAGGGAGGAGGAGTGCCGGAGGCTGGAGGAGCGGCTGGCGGAGGAGAGGGCCGAGCTGGAGAGGCAGAGGGAGACCTACCAGCAGGACCTGGAGAGGCTGAGGGAGTCCGCCAAGAAGGTGGAGAAGGATAAGGAGCGGCTGGAGCAGCAGAAGTTCAAGAAGCACATAACCATAGCAAACCCGGGCCACTTCAACTATGAGGATCTCGCACAGGTGGGACAGGGGATACGAATATGAATATCCCTTATTATTTTTTAATTATTTGTCCTAATGTGTATTCTGCTGTTTCAGTGTGTTGTGTGTGTGCTCACTGTATGATGAATGGAAAATGGACTGTGATACAAAACAAGTTTTTGAGAAATTTGACACAGTATAATCTAATCTACACACCCAGTCAGCAAATATATGTGTATATATATATGCTATATCTAGGTCTTTGAAATCTTCTGTTACAGGAGGATTGGAACTAACATGCTACAAAAGTTTTCAACTTAACATTTTTTCAGTAGTATGCACTATGCGTTTTGTCATAAAAGACATTTTTTACAAGAACTAAAATTCGGCCATTATTACTGTTTTCATAATCAGTTCCTTTCTCTCCCCAGTTCTCGCAGGTGTCTCACTCCCAGTCGTTCAGAGGAGACATGCGGAGCGGAGGTGGGACTCTGACCTTGAACTCCAAGCCCCACATCCGGCCCAGCATCCCCATCACCGACCCCAGCGAAGTTCCCCCGACGGTGCCCCCGCGCAAGGAGAGCATCAATCCGCAGCCCCCCAAGGCCGAGATGCCCATCCACCTGATCAGCACCACCAACCAGGCTCACAAGGCCGGCTCCGTGCAGCAGCAGATCCCCACCAAGCTGGCTGCGCTCAGCAAGGGCAAAGAGAAGAGCTCCAAGACCAAGGGCTCCCACCAGAGAACGCACAGCGCAGGTCAGGACACAGGGCTGCTGGCACCGTCTTATGTGTCAATATACAGTCAATTTTGAATTTCTAGTCTTTACATATTGTTTACCTCATTTTGCTTTATCTTGCCTCCTTTCTAAATCATTAAAAAAAAAAACAGCTTTTTCCATCCATAAATTCTAACCATGCATTCACAATGTAAACAACAACCTCAGAAACGAATCACCAGAAGTTCATTCATTTTCTACGGCTAGAGAAACATTTGCATATTGACCACAGCTGCCTCATTTCCTCGATTGTTGTGTGGAACTTTTGGCTGCAGCTGAACTTTTGTGCAACATTAGCCATCAGCAACCAGTCATGACTGGTGTTGGTACAGGACCTATATATTAATGTCTGATGGCCCAAATCAGCCATCAGACATAAATATGGAAATCTGGTTTCTAGCAGTGTGAACACAGATTGAAGCAACAAGCCAACAAGCCTTCTGGTTCTAAAATCACTGTAAAGATAATATTGAATAAATGTTACTCAAGCCATATACTGTTCTTAAGCAGTAGCTCTTAGTTCTTAAGCAGTAGCTGAGTAATGCTGTTGCTAAGTAACAGATTGTGATTGCTGTGACGCTAGAAAACAGAGTGCAGCTCCGTTCAGTCTGTTTGACCTTGCTAATTTTATTCTGGGATTTTTCTAACTCTTCAATTTCCCTCTCAGTTATTTCTACATGTCTTTTTTTTTTCTTTGTACCATTCCAGCATTTCAGCCTTGCCTGATATTTAGACTGAATGGCCATTTCGTTTTCACCTTCATTATTCATTATTGATTATTCTTCATTATTCTTCATGGCTGGTGCCAGGCAATTGTCGACCCTACAGCTAAATTGAAATTTCCTTCCAAATCATCCACCTCCATTAAGTACCAGCATGAGTGGTGAATTTTCAGTTAGTGCATCAAGTAACACGGTCTCATATGCTCAATAGCTTCAAACATGACTTTGCCTAACGAAAGTGATTATATAATAAGCTACGAGCCCCAACGTTGACCCCATCCTGTCTTTCCCCGTCCAGCGTCTATAGACATGAGCCAGGTGGTTCCCATCCGAGTGACGGGGAAAGAAGGAGGCAGTCTGAGAGCCAAGAGGACTGCAAGTCCCCAGAGGATCTTCCACTCAGGTACAGAGAGCAAAACTGAAACCGCTGCTCACAATCACTTCATTCACCAAATACAGATATGTGCAGACTTGAACAACTTACAGAGTAACACAGTACACACTGATGCATGTGGTGCAGGGACAGTACGACCTCAGCAATAGTCTTCATTGCATTTTAAATGACAGCAATAGTCTTCATTGCATTTTAAATAACAGCAATAGTCTTGCATTGCATTTTAAATAATTGAGAACACTTGGCATCAGTTAGTTTAGAAAGTTAGTTTTTATAAAGAGTAACTTTATAACTTAACTAGTTAAGTAAAGTAACTAATGACTTTTAAAAATAACATTCCCCAACACTGATGATGAACCTCAGGTAATGATTTTTTTCCCTAAATTGATAATAGATATATAACATTTTGCAATACAAACTCTTCAAATGTACATCCAGCATTAAATCAGACTTCTGACACTCAAATATCAACTGAAACAGAAAACTGTCACCCTACAAAACAAGTCGCCTTTCATATTTCTCATCCCCCCCTCCAGATACTTTCAAGCCTCTGGCACCGGTCGGCAGCGTCAGAACGTCTCAGTCCTTCAGCACACACAGGAGGAGCATCGAGGCTCCTCCGCCGGAGCCGCCTCCCTTTCCAAAAGATGTGGTGAAAACAGACAAGGAGCGGGTAATATTCCTTTAATCGCACACTACAGACTGTGGCTTGGATGATGATGATGATGCCTCATCCTGCATAAAGGGCAATACAGTTGGAATGACTGATGAAGCTGTTCAGACTCTGCGGATGACTTCATGACGTCCACATGTGTTCAGTGTGAGGAGGCCAGTCACTAATATGATACATTATCATCGGAGCCAAGAGTTTGAATTTGAGTCTGCTAAGTTGAATTAAAAGCAGAAGAAGTACTGATGGACATGTTTTACAGAGATATGGTCGTCTATGGTCACTAAGACCTTATTTAAAAAATGCATGAAAGGAAACCCTTTTGCTCCCATTTGCACAGTGGGGAAAATGTAGTTATTTTATATTAAGACATTGCTAATGCTTTTAAAGATTTTACTGTTGCTCTTGTGTTGCCAAAGACTTTTCTGAGAAGTCCTTTTTTTTAATCATTTTTATTTTAAATGAAAGTAGGTTGTGTCTGTAACCATTTAGCACTCAAGTCTTAACTCCTAACAGCTTTCTTTTTTTTTTTTTTATTTCATGAAGGATATATGGTGTTGTGAGGAAACTATATAGAGTTATCATGTTTACATCCATGTAGATCTGAAGTGCCAAGCACATAATTTGATTTCAGGATGCACAAGACGCTCTTTAAATCTGTACTGCGGACCTGCTGCTCTGTCCTACACACAGATTAGCAGGATCTATGGAAGAAAATGTATTTTAGCTGTAAACTTGCTATGTGTTGGGAAAGGGGTCATTTGTAAATACTTTCCACTGTGAAAGACGACTAAAGGATGCCAGTTCTACTGTGGTAAAACATTTGTGCACTTCTTAATTGGCACAGACAGTCCACAACACAATATCAACACTCGCTGTCTGCAAAGTTTTATTTTACCACCAGACAGCTGCTTGTAGCGTATAAGAATGTAACAGAATTGATTCAAAGGCATGTTCACTGTTAAATAAGGATGTTCTGAAATGAAGGCTGTAAATGATGTTGAGATTGATATTATTTTCTATGGAAGGAATGTATTGGATACTACACGTTTTTTGTTGCTTCCATTTGAAATGTCCTGCTGAGTTTCCTATCCCCAACTAACAGGGATATATGGAATAAAAAGACGGTCGATTCTCAGGTTTTGAGTTTGTCGTGTGATGAAATTACTGAGGAAAGGCTTCAGTTGATTTTTTTTTTACAAAAGATGTTAAATTGGAGGTTTCCTGGCAGCTAAAGTGTGGGCTAAAGGACTAAAATCATCAGTGGCATCGTGGTTCAAATTCGGCTCTTGACCTTATTGTCACTTGTCACACCTTTTACTCTCTCCAGTCTTTCCTTTTGTCTGGTGTCCTATTAGTTGAAACACAAATGCCTTAAAAATATCTAAATAATGATTCCACTTTGCTGACGGAAGAGAAGAAAAATCAAATAATATGATGGAAGTTTCTCCCTGACCACGGCTATTTAAAAACAGTCTAAAACCAGCAAGGAAATTTCATCTTGTTTTGTAAATTACTATTTACAGTCCCCAAACAGTTCCCCTGCTGTTTTGAATAAGTAAGGTTTCAATGGAGAGTTTTAGTGTCCCATTATGGTCTAAGTGCCATTTCACAGGCTTTTCCAATATGACCAGAATAAAATTATGGGGGGAAACATTGTTATTTTCTGTCATGGTGGTGATGGTGAATATCGGTACAAAATCGGCTATCGTCAATCACTTCAATACAAAAATATCTGTATTGATCCTCAGAAAACAATGTATCGGTCGAACCCTGATCCTTATGCATCACTGGAACACAGAATGGGAAATCCCAGGCGGGGAGCTGTAGTGTTCTCTCTCTTGACCTGCATGGATAAATGGGCTCAAACATGGCACCAACAAGGGTTTGATTCCCACCGAGGCCACCCAGACTAAAATAAAAATGTAATGCAGACACGGTACTGTAAGGCGCCTTGTACAGACACCCCCCCCCCCCCTAAATCAGATAAGTGAGCCAGTGTAAATACAAACTCACACAGCTCTCTGCTTTGAGTGACTGAGCTGAGGCTGTTACGGAGCTACAAGAGTCTCTTTGTCAGGCTGCTGTTCGTCTCTCCAGCAGCAGCGGACCTCGGTACAGCTGGAGGACCCGGATGAAAAGAGACCTTCACACTCAATGATGCGGCCCAAACCGCTGCAAGGGGCTGAAGTACATTAGGCAGCAACATATAGTGGTTTCATTTTCAGACGGCGTCCCGAGTGAAGTCCGTCCAAGTCACTTGAAAATGTAAAACTAGTTGGAAAGTACAGAAGAGTATTAGGGCCATTGTAGTTGATTTTTTTATTTATTTCTTTTTAACCACAGCCGAGGGGAGTGGGGCATTTTCTGAGAAAAAAACGTATTCTTATTTTGAGATAAAACTCCGAAATTTGTAAGAAAAAACTCAAATTTGAGAGATTCTTTTTCAAATTTGAGAGATTCTTTTTCACAGAAGAGTATTAGGGCCATTGTTTCTGAGATTTTAGTCAGAAATTAGCGAGAAAAAAACTTCTCGCAAATTTCTGATCTTAATCTCAGAATTTCTGAGTTTTTTCTCAGTTAACGCGCTCCCCTGGCTCTGGTGAAAAAAAACTAAAACAATCCACCTACAATGGCCCTAATACTCTTCTGTGAAAAAGAATCTCTCTCACAAACTATTTATAATTCCATGCAATACACAAAAAAATACACCAAACTTCAAATACAATGTTTCTTTATTATATGTAGTCCTCAACTGAGGTATTAAAAACCACTTGGTGACATCAAACTATACTGGTGAATAATCTCAATGTCCTGGAAAACACTGTGCTGTTAGTTAGTGCCATCTTTTTTGCTGTTGTGTGCTGGGGCAGCAGCCTAAAAGCTGTTGACTCCAACAGAGTCAGCAAACTTATCCGGAGGGCTAGTTTTGTTCTGGGAGTGGAGCTCGACCCCTTGCTGTTGTGACCGAAAGGAGTTGGATGTTTTCCAAACTCCTCTTGATCATGGACAATGTCTCCAACCCCCTCCACGATACGCTGGTGGGACAGAGGAGCAAGTTCAGCAACAGACTGTTATCCATGAAGTGCACTACTGAGCGCCACAGGAAATCCTTCCTTCCTTCCTGTCGCCATTAAGTTGTACAACTCCTCTCCTTTCTGTTGGAGGTAGAGGGCACTTTGACTGCAATAATTATTACTGGCTCATGTGCAATATGTAGTTGTGCTCTTTTTCATGGATGTGCAATGGTATCATGTTACCAAATGTCACACTGGTCACTTTTATCTTTATCTTAGCTTTTTTAACATTGGCTTTATTGTATTTTATTGTATTTTCATGATTGTATTTTATATATTATTGTACTTGTATTTTTGCACTGGTGGTACTTTGCACTTTATGGCACTCTACTAATATTTCTTATTTTTCTTGAACTTTTTAACCTGATGAATCTGAATCCGTTTAATCAGCGAGGGCACGCACCCAGACAAGTCAGCTGTCCTCATCCCACCTGTGAACTTTGAGCACTTTATTTTCACCTTTTGACCTTTTTAACAATTCTGCGCAGAACTGCTGAATTTGGTTAGTAGGCAGCATGATAAATGAATGAGAACCAGAAACTTATCTACATCCATTTGGCGACAAAGCATTAAGTGGCTGTTGCGCTCTATGTTGAAGATGAAACCCTCGGGTCGTAAATGGACAAAAACAAAGCATAAGGAATACCGCATACATTGATACCATGAATTTCCGTTTCTTAATCCCATGGGTATAGATAGATATAGATATACTGTATATATATATATAGGCAAGAACCAACAAACACAGTCTTCTTGTCAGCCCGTCAATTCCAAAAAAATATTGTGCAAATGTTTCATACAAATTACAGAATTCAAGGAGCATTGGTTATGCAACGTCTCAAACATCAAATTCACTCACTCCTCAGCTCGTATACTAAACTGCAGCACAGCGTTTTGAGCACAGCACTCATGTTTTTCATAAAGCAAATTTTACACAGACACATTCCATCTCCACACATGGACACAGTAAGGCCAAAACCAATTCTTAAGACAATATGAAAAACTACAGAAAAAAAATTATAATAATAATAATAACTGCAGCGGCCAACATTTTAACTGTTGCGCCACCAGTACCGTATACGAACAGTGTGCACTATAGAATATACAATGTACTTATATAAAGGGTCAAAATCAAAACCATAGCATGCAAAACAAAATATATCCAAAAGGTAAGATGAAAGAAAAATATCAACAAAAGCTTAAGGTCAAAAGAAAAACAACAAAACAAAATATCTGATACCTTTGGCTCAGTCAAAATAAAAACCATGATAGCACCACATGTTAAAGGGTATGAAGCCAGCTTTCCTGCATACTTTGACACTGGTGTGGTTTCACAACAGCAACAGAGGGATAAAGAAGGAACAAGCAAACCTAAAATGGCTTCTGATCCAACATAGTTAATCTGCAGTAGTGTGTGTAGTTGTGTGTTTTTGACAATAAGGGCTGGCAAGATCCTCAGCTGAGTGGAATGGGGGTGTTTAGTGTCGCCCAGCTGGGGTACATTCCCATTACAGGTGGTACAGACTGTGTGCTAGGGGAAGGTATTGGGGCTGTAGTGCAGTTTTGGTAGTTGTTGCGTTTTTGTCAGTTTTCATGGCCTTTGACCCTCGATGTGTCCGATCCCGGTGCCCTGCCGATTCAGACACTCACTCTTCCCCTCGCACTGAAACGTCCATATTTAAAACGTCCGTTATGCGTTTGACTGATACTATGTAGAAAAAACGAAAATAAACACATGAAATGACTTAAAATGCCGTACTATTAGTCCTTTCTATTCCAATTTGTTCTCCTCTTTCTCAGCCGTGGGTGTTTCCTGAGGTGGGTAAGGGGGCGGGTCCTCGCTCTGACTGGCGGCCTCTGTGCTTTGTGGCTTAGCGTTGGTCGGGGGCCCCTCTGTCGGCGGAGCTGCGGTTTGTGTGCAGTTGATCGGCGCCAGTACTATGGGAGGCTGCAGGGGACAAAAAAACCAAAACAAAGTCGAGATGAGGCGATTGTGAAGCGCATCGTGCAGAAAACAAAACTTATTGATAATAACGAAAATGAAAGAGATAAGACAAAGAAAACAAACATATACAGTCATTCCTCTGTTCACAAGTAGATTTCAGCTAAATGGTAAAACACTTTCATTATCTTTCATTAGGTAATGCTTTTACAATTCAACTCCAATTAACGAGTGATAGTGATAGTGTTGTCAGAGGTATTACTGTACACAGAGCTAGAGAACTCCTAGGATACATAAAGGCAGAGAAAGCCTATCAAAGAAAACCCCACTGGTGCCTCGAGTCCCTCTAAACTAACAGATAACACATGCTACCAATGCTACGTCAATCTCTAAGAAATAACAGGAGCTAATCAACACATTTATCATCACCACCAGTGACTGATCTAGCTGTCACTTCCCTCTATTCCATGATTACTAGTCTACCACTGATGTGTGTACACAAAAATGGAAATAAAGGTCTATTCTCCAGGAAAAAAAGCTACAATAAAAAGGAACCTTAAGTAAGATCAGGATGTTTTAATGGCAGAGAGGAAAGTAGAGGCAAAAACAAGCCCAGATAGAATACCTGCAGTGAAATTCACAGACAGCTGAGCCCTCAGCGCCAGACTAGAGCACACCCACAGTAAAGTAAAAGGGAAGGAGCAGCGATGGGAGGGGGGACAGCAAAACAGAAAGAGGCAGTTGGAACGGGTGGAACTGTTTAAAGGGGTTACTCAACTTGAAATTCTACTTTACTGTGCGTGTTATTTAACACTAGAAATTTTCTTTTTTTTTTCTTTGCTTTTTTTTTTTTTTTTTAAGTCTTTTCGTTGCTCCGCAGTAGGCACTCATATCAAACTGGTATTCACCACAAATCCACTTCCAGTCCAGAACTGGGGCAGCTCCCTGCGCCACAGCGCTACAGCAAGGCTGGTGAGCAAAGTGCAAGGCACCAGGTAGAGCAAGGCCGGCTGGCCCCTCTGCATCACTGCCAGCGCCACGAAGGTGATCAGCAGGCCGATGCCATAAGCTGAGAGGAGACAGAGTGGCACACACGCTTAGGTCAAACACCGGGTCATTTAAAGTTTAAAGGCACTGGTGTCCCATCATGTGCCATCAACGCCAAAGATAATGCAGGTTTTCATGCTAACCAAACACCACAGCAGCTCATTCCACCAGTCAGCATAACTTTGACCAGAGAGGGGGGAACTAATTAGTGAAATAAGCTGTTGTAATGTTTGGTTAGTTGGAAGGAAAACTTGCTTACTCTTGGTTCCTCAATGGTACAGGATTGGATACAACTTGCTTAAGGCATTTAGCGGACATGAACAACAGCAGAATGAGCTTTGATTCCTAAATCTCTAACATTACAAGCAACCAATAAAAAGTGCAAGAGATATTACTAATATTTCTGAGTCCTGGTCCAGGACAGTTCCTTAAGAGAAGGGTGCATTTTGGAGCAGGCTACAATGGCAAATTATAAACAAGAGTATCTCAACAATGCCAAGTTTTTCCCCAAGTGCTATGACTAAGAAAAGTACAGTGATTACCCATCAGTCCCTAGTGAGCATGTCATGTACATACCGATAGTGCAGGCCACAAAGTAGATCCTGGAGGCCTGCATTAAAATGTCAAACCTGTGACAGTATGCGACCAGCAGGCCTGGAGGGAAGACAAGAGAGAGGCGATTAAGTCAGTCAATCGGGGGCAGTTACTGTATTTGCCCATATCTCAGCACAGAGATTTAGATATGACTTGGTGATTTGACAGACAAAATTGTTTAATAGCACTTTTGATATCTGATATCAACATTGACTATTTTTAAACTACACCGGACATGCTAAATAAAATAATACATTTCAAAATTGCAGATATACCCTAAGTCTGGGTATGAAGTGGTGCTCTGTGTTCACATGGCTAACAACATAGCTGTACTACGGTCCAATAGCAGATTTGAGCTTGCCAATTGCTGGTTATTATGCCAAGATTTCAGCTGCAGCCAAATTTCATGCACCAACCAAAGACGAAACAAGGTGGCTGTGATCAACATTTGTCAAAGCATCTCTGGTTGTAAAAAAAACCACAGTTAGTTACCTGGTACTAAGACATCGCCAAAGCCCAGGAGGGAGAAGGGCCGGTCGCACAGGGCCAGGGGGGAGAAGTTTAACCGTGGCACTTTAAGCACCATGGGAAGCTGGAGCAAACACAATGATCAGTGTTACCACAGCTTTCATGACATCTACTCAACTGCTTAACCTCTGAGCTGACAGGGGCGTTTGGAGGCGGAGGAACAGTCAGTGCTATATTTCTGTAACTAGACCCACCACACCACCCACCACAGGGAACCCTGGAATTTGAAAACAAGCGCACCTTTTCATGTGTGGCGGAGTCAGAGGGACCAGCCGCTACCTCCACCATTATACTTTCCCCATTCTGTGGAGGAGAGGCACATGGTAAAATGAGCTCAACAGACTGCAGACAGTTAAATATACATTTCAGTGAAAACAGCAGTCTCAACATACCTTTGTGAGGAAGGGTGTAATAAATACAAAGAAAACATCGTAGACAAAAAGGACCACCAAGAGTAAAGTGCAGGCCTGCAAGGAGGAGAGACAGAGGAAAAATCCATCAAGTGAATTACAACTGACATGATATCAACATATACTGTATATCAAGATATGGTTAATGTATGCAAAATTACGTTAAATGATCAAATTAATGTTCATCTCATTGAACCGAATGGTAATGTTAGGTGTGATGTCAAACAAAACAGAAATATTATATAATATATATATAATATATATATAATATAATATATATATAATCTAAAATATAAAATAATATAAAATATTCCTACCATACCTCATTTTATGAGAGTTTTTAAGTAAAATTTGCTTGTCATCATCAATTTAGACAGCAGAAATGTGTGTCACGATATTAAAATATCTTCATATCATCACAATATGATTCCACTGAAAGACGATAAACGATAATATTGAATTATCGCCCAGCCCTAATATTTATTATACTGTAAAGAGATAAATAATGTGGGGGGACTAGGAGACAGACAAGGAATCATCATTGAAAATGAGTGGGAAAAGAAGCAAATCCTGAAAAAAACATATCCCACATTAGTACAGCGTACATGTAAGATAGCACCGACCCACCTTAAATGTGGGCAGTCTGATTGTTTTGAGCATGTAGAGACAGAAGGCGATCCCCAGGGTGTCTTGTAGCACCCACGCCCACCTGGAGGACACACCATATGGAACAACAACACTGTTAGTCAGCCCAGCCTCCTCAGCACCATCGTCATCTACCTCTAACAAGATATTACTCACACTCCAACAGGACAATTTCACCATTATGTCATCCGACACACATCTGGCAACCGGCACTTACAGAAGGCGTCATCCCGTAGTCCAGATACAGGGGCTACAATGACATTTTTACTATGGAGGGCATGTGTTTCTAAAATGAAATTCTGGAGCACAGCGAAGAAATTTAGCAGCACAATCTGAAATTAACTGAAAGTACCCATACCTACTTTCATTCTGAAGTTGCAAATATGATCTTTTTTTTAATATTCTCAGGACCATGAATGTATTTTTAGTAGAATATGCTGCTAAAACCCTGGCTGTGTTGTTTCTATATGTTTATCTCTACATGTCTGCCAGGATATCAAACAATCCAGGACAACTTTTCTAATGGATACTGGATTTTAAACACTCCAAAAAGATAAAAGAGAAAGAGAAAAGCTAGTTGAATCACAAGCCAGTCAAACTATATTTGTGGAGACAGCAAGACAAAGTTTGTGTGTGTGGCTATGTTTACAAGCAAGGCTGTTTTTAACCTCGCTACTCAAGCAACCTGGTTTTGGGTTGACCCATGTAAACATATATACAATAAATAAATATATAATTTGGGTAAGCTCATACTCCGATGAGAAACTCTGTTAAAATGCAGGGCTTATACTCTGATATTAAATGGGTTACTGTGGCACGTTAGCATCTTGCTCCTTTCACTTTTGGTTTTCGCTGTCTGCAAACTCAGACTCAAAAGGTTATGGGTACATTGTGGATTTGACAGCGTTTGTCTCTCCATACTCACTGGTCTTCATTGCGAAACACCACCCAGGTGACGCTGACGCTGATGCAGAAGGCTGAGAGCAGCAGCATGCGGACCTGCGGCAGCTTGTGCAAGTAGGGCAGGTTATTCTCTGGAATCCTGCGGCCACAAGACAGACCACATGTGAAAACCACAACTGCTGTAAAGTCATATTTGCCTTCAGTGAAACACAATTATAATATAGCATGAATATCACTACGAACATCTCCTATGACCAGTGTGCAGGCTTTTTTCTGACTAACCATTCGCTTACATGTGTTGTATGCCAAATATTATACTTCTACAACTATTATTTGTATTCAATATATTTGTGTTCAGGGTTATGAATGAGGGATTGCTTGTTCATAGACAAAAAGAGACACTTAAGTTCTTAATGAATCACAATCTTGGCTCTAAAATCATTCCAACTGTTAGGGTCTTGATGAGAGCAGTTTGTTTTAGTGTTAGTTGTAATTTGGAGACTAGGCTTTCAAAAAACAACTATATGAAGAGTCAGAGAAAAAAGATCATCACAGCTGGTGACAGCAGATCCCTTGGGCAGCTGATGTCAGCAGTTGACTGTTCATGAAGTCATATGGAGGTAAGCATGCTATTGTACAAGTACACATGTACAAACCTAAGTGACACCTCACTTTAAATGGAAATTTAACCCTTGACAGTAAATAACTGATTGGATACAGTTTGATTTGAAGAGTCTCACCTGCACTTGCAGAAAGGGATTCTCCTGACGAAAGGCCATAGACAGCTGTAGAGGCCGACAGAGGAGGCCACACAGAAGATGCCTATGGCCCAAATGGCTAGAGAGAGGTGCAGTCAGGAAGTTAGTGCATATTGTCACTTTGTCATATAATATCCACTTACACACCATGACAGGAATACACTTTTTACTGGTTAAAGATGAGAAGACTGGTACCAGTTTGCTGCACTAGGGTGTATGAACAAAAGCTACTGAGATGATGCTAAGCAGCTTGTACTGTCTGCTGCACATATACAGTGAGCTAAATCATTAGCATACTACAGAGTGATAACTTCTTTTAATCTTTATTCATCCATGGAAAGTTAACTGAGCAAACATGCTCTTCTTCAGCACTTCCTTGCTTTACACTCACACAGATCCACACATTCACACCTGGAAGGTGTCCTCTACATCCAAAGCCTGATACTACTGGCACCTTGACAGTAGTATTTGAGGGAAGGTGGAGCATTTCTCATTTGTTTTCCCAACCAAGATTTCCTAGCTAATCTTGGGTTCGAACCAGCAACCTTCAGGTCATAAACCTGCTCCTCTAACTTCTAGGCTACTGCCACCCTCCAACATAGGAATAACAACTGAAGCAATAAAAATACTGGGTAGACATGATAGAAACCACTATCAGTCTATTTGTCACATAATGGGGGATGTGATCAAAGAGCTTATAATCCAAAAAGTCAGCATGTTGCTTTGAGGAGAACCGTAGTAATGTGTGTGATAATGCATAAGGAGAGATCAGTGTTGTGTCGGTCGGTGTGTGTGTCGTACCCAGGAGGTCGTAGAAAAAGTAGAGTAGCACCAACATGCTGCAGCACATGACCACGAACACACAGATCATGATGGGCGTGACATCCACCGTCTCCTCGTCCTGCTTCTCTGTGCTGTCGTCCCGCTTGTGCTTCATGTAGCGCCTGCAGAGGGAGAGGCAGGGAGGAGGGACAAGAGGAGGAGAGGGGAGCTGAGCTGAGGAGGCTTGTTTGGGAGGTTGGGAGCGTGCGCATTAAACTAAAGAATACTGATCCGTGAACACTCGTCAGGTCACAAAACCATACTGATTTCACCGTGCTTAAGACGCAAAGTAGTCAAAACCAAAGCAGGAAGCTAACTTTTTTTGTCCACTGGCCAGCATTACAAAATTAAGACACATTCACCGTTTTACCACCCAGATATTGTTTATATAACTAAAATAACTGATGGTTGGTTACTTGCAAAAGTGGCCAGGTTGACAAGCCTACTGACCACAGCCAATATTTACCAGTGCTCGGCTGGTGGCTGGCATTAACTTCCTACACAGACCAGGACTCGCACTCCTTTTCCAAGATGTTTTCCGCCTTCGGCCCTGTGCATCAGAAACCCCATCTGACCGCGGCCTTAGTCACCTTGGCAACTCCGTCAGGAAGAAGAGACTCAGATTGGCTTAAGCTGGTGAGTCACTCAGACGGCCAAATAAACAACACTGCCCTTTGCTGGAGTTGGAATTGTACTATTCGGTTTGCAGAGAGGAGATGTATACATGCTCCTCCAAGAGAAGATTGAGCAATCATACACACAAGCAAACACAGACGGGTCTATTTCCTGTGCAGCAGTGCAAGAACTTGTAGTTCCTTGCCAATGAAACTGTGACAAATTCTCCCCAGAGATGATTAACTTTTGATTTATATTTAGCAGCAAGGACTAAAAGCATGACATTCATAGATAATGTCTGAAAAAGTTTGTATCATAATGAACTGCGTGTTGTGTACAGTTATTTCTGTGCCTATGTAACACTCAGTCAGAACTGAGAATTCAAAACCATGAAATGATTTCCCACATTGGATGCCAGTTTCCTACTGTATCCCCCCCTTTTTTCCACTTACTTCTTGCTGTCCCTGCTGCCAGCCCAGTAGCCTCCGATGGCCACCGTTCCCACCGCCATTAAAAAGATGATCACCATGTTGTAGTCCAACACTGGCTCTTTGGGTGCGTACATGGCAACCACTCTTCCTTTCCCAAAGGTCTGCAGGGGTCAGGAAACAGCATTAGCTCGGGTCTGAGTAATTACTGAGACTAGTCAAACTGTAAAATGGTAAGAAGTAATAACTTTGCCATGCTAACAGGCAGAGAGAAACTGGTAGCATCAGTTGTACCCCAAAAGTACCAGGTCTGAGTGTCTATGGTTTCGATGGCTCACAGCCAAAACTCTCACCTTGCTTATGTCCAGCATGTCAGAGTAGCTGAGCAGAGCTACAGGAATATCAATCTCCTCATACTGAGTCTTGTTTCCTGCTGGTGGTGTCTGTGATAAAAAAAAAAAGCCATTGATTTCTGTTTTCTGGACCACAACATGATGCACAACTGTGAAGACCAACTATCCTAAGATGTTTAAAGCTATACACAGGGTTCCCACACACACTTTGCTACCCAATTCCATAACTGTTTCATGATTATTTCATGATAATTTCCGTTACAAGTATTTGTTTGTGTCCATGTTCCAAAAAAGTAAAGTTAAATTACAGTATGTGATATTACATAGCATTAAGGAAACAGCGTTTTCGGTGGTGAACACCCAAAAATGCACCGCCAGACCATGTTACTACTTTGAAAGTTGTGAGGTTGCAGGTTTTATATGAGGGGATGGCGGGTGGGGGGCAATGTTCAAAAATCTGTGACTGTATTATTGGTTGTAATTTTATGTACACCTACTTCAGGGTGTAAAAGTAATTGGATTTTGCATTATGAACAAATTCAAATCCATGGTCTTTACAAAACTTTTTGGACGCATATAACTTTCCACATCATTTACAGGCCTGGAAAACACCAGATTTTCCATGACGGTAGGAACCCTGTTTATCGCACAGCTGTGCCCATGTAAGAATATCCAATTAGTGTTTCCCCCCTTACCAGTCTGTCCTTGCTGACAATGAGCAGGCCTTTGGCACCGTTAATCTGGGCCAGTCGGACCTTTTCGTAGAAAGTGCAGTTGCCTCTCATCACCATGGGGATGCGGTTGGGGAAGCCTCCCTCTGGGACCTCAGAGGGCGAGCACAGGACCGATGTTGTCAGGTCATAGATCTGGAGATGTGACTATGGGATACAAAGAAAAACACACAAATGCAAGGATGCTTCACAAATGCACGGTTCGCAATGTGAAAATGATTTGGATCCATCCCTGAAGTTAAGATTCTCTCATTTTGATGCTTATAGTGTTGTCATGATAACTGAAATTTCAATACCACTTATATGCTGTTGCAAATAGATTGAATTAAATAGTGAATTTTATAAACGTTCAATACTTTTACCAAATGTTGAAAGCTGAAATTCACCTCCAGAGAGTGTATACAAGTAAAGAATGTTAAAGAGTTGTGTTTTTTCCAATTGACAAACATCTCCCAAATGAAATCATTTTTATCCGCTAATGACCTGTAACTCACTATACTCTGGTATTAGTCATAAAGCTCTCTCACATTTGCAAATGGTTCAGAAGGCAGCTGCCAGGGTTTTAACAGGCACTAATAGAAGAGGCCATATTTCAGCTTCCTGGCACTGGCTTCCTATAAAGGATTTTATTGATCACCTACAAATCAGTACATGGTTTAGCTCCACCCTGCATTTCAAAGCCTATAAGTCCATATACTCAACAGTACACCCTCAGGTCTGCAAATATGGCTCTTCTCTTTCCAAGTCCAGACTGAGGTCAAAAGGAGACTGGTCATTTGCAGTCAGAGCCCCTAAACTTTGGAACAACTTGCCACTAGATATAAAGTTGGTGGAGTGTGTATCATCTATTAAGTCCCTTTTAAAGACCTTTAGTCCATTTATAAACTTTTCTTCACCTTATCTTGACTTTTTATTAGCCTATATAATTTTATTGTTCTTATTTCTGCACTAGTCTTATATTGCCTTCTCTTGACTTATTATATATATATATATATATATATATATATATATATATATATATATATATATATGTATAATGTTTTATCTTTCTTTTGTAACTGCCCTTAGATTGTTTCCATTGCTTTCTTTTTCCCCTGCTGTTTTCACCATTGTTCTCTACTTAAAATATTTTTAGAACATTATTATCATTATTATAGTCATTATACGTACAGAACCGACAAAGATGGCCAGCTGACAGTGAAATATCTAAAACCGCTGTGCAAAGGTTGCTACAAAGGTCAGGCGCAGTAACTCTTTGCCTGGTGGTTTTTCTTGTTTACTGTGGCATCACAGTAGTATCAAATTTTGCTTAATATTGGCATTGAAGTCAAAATTCTGATATGGTGACACAACACTAGTTGCTCATAACTATTCACTTACTGCCTTATTGAGGTCGTGAGGTAGACGTGCCCATTGTGAGTTGTAGAATATGCAGTAATCCTTTCCTTTGCTCTTGCCCTTGTCACTGAAATGGGCCATGCCATACTCTCCCACTACCTGTCAAAATCAAAACAACATATGAATTTCTAATACAACATGTTAACTCAAGGTGTGGATGAAATGTTTATTGCTTTGCTTCCTGGGCTTCACGAATATATGGTAGCATTGCAGTATTTGTTTTTGTTTCATGTTTACTGAGGTGAAAGTGGTAGAGGAAAGGAAAAGAAGTCCTGTAACAAACAAAAAGTTACAAAGGTGTATCCATTGCTGATACAGTAGCTTGTATACTCACGCGCGTTTTAAATTAAACCTCTTTTAAACGGAAACATTGATATTGAAATAGTGATTTCATCATGCTGCAGCTGAACTGCTCTGGTATCAGTTATGACGATTAACAGTAAAGCCGTGTTGGTCTAAAATGTACACAGGCGCACTTTATTGCTGTTTACATTAGTTTGCATTTTGCATTAGTTACCTGTGACTAACTGCCTATGACAGCTTACTAACTAACGTTTAGTTGTCCAGTTAACGGTGATTGTCTAAGACGATACCACAAGTATCAGATTCATTGTTTATGGAGATGTGTCATCATTAAATGACAGAATTTAGTGTGAAACTAGTGATAGTGACAGCGATCTAGTCAATCTACAATAATCGTGCTTGGCTGTTATAAATCAAAAAGGTAACTGCTGCAGGTTACCGGGGCCCAATCGGTGATCTCCGCAAGCTAACACAGTCATAGCATGCAAGCTAATAATTCAGCAACTAAAAAACAATTTGTTTTCATCTACCACGTGTAGGCTACGACGTATATTAACGTATAAACACTTTGCGAAGACAAAGATACAGTCTGTCTCACCTTCTGGATAAGAAAAGCTGCCCAAATCAGGGTTATAGGGACCCTCATGATGCCTAGCTTGTTGTTGTTTCCCCCATCAACCGCACGGCTCGAGCCACATACAGTAAAGCCCACCAGCCGTTCTAGTACGGCCCGCCCATTTTCTGCAGTGCCTTTTGTTATTGGTTGTCATTAGTCGCACAGGAGTAAACACGTCTCGTGATTGGCTCAAGTCAAAGTCAGTCAAAAAAAGAAAAAACTATACAAAGATGCGGTCTTGATGCTAAATTGGTGGAAACGATGGCATTTGATCTAACACTAAAGCAAGTAAGAAACGAAAAAATAAATAAATTTGCTTTTACCAGACTTTTTCTTTGCCTATTATTTATTGTCTGGGTGAAAGGTCGGCGAGTGAGAGAGGCGTGGCTGAAATTTTAAAAATGGCGGCGAGTGTATATTGAGGTTTGAATCTACAATCAGAGAACAAAATGATTTTATAGCCATAGTAACATAATGTTTTGTCAGTTTGATAATAATATTTCTCCATGACCAACTATGTGTCATGTAGTCAACGCGCTGACGCTGGGCGGTTGCTGACAGCAAAACTGCATTAAATGAATTCTGAAATGACAATGATGAAAAATGTAGCCTACCGAAACAATGCAGCATGAAATTAAAATGTAAAAATATAATGATTCAGCCTTAACTAAGTCATAACAATGTTTTACTATCTTTGACAGGTACTCATTGGTCTTAAAATAGTTTCCTTTTTAAGCTTTATTTACTCAGACAGATTGAAACATTCATCATTATTCTGGGGTAGTTGAGGGTTTATTGCCTCTGTATTTATTCAACATAGGCCAAATAAAACATAGGCCTAATAAAACATTATGTTGACTCTGGCACTATGTCTTTTTGTTTTGGAATGAAATTTGACTACATTTGACTATCATTTTAACTTCATTATCATTTTCCTCTAGCGGTGGTGTTTATTTTGTAGTTGTGGCACCGCATCACCGCTGAATAAACACAGAGGAAATAATGATTGTTGTTGCCCACGAAGGGAGAAAGCAGTTTTTAAATGAGATCAAGCGGACTTGGACACCTGTCAGCTGTTGGCGTGTGGTTGACATCTGTGGTGATTATCTGTACAGGATTTAAACCCTGCCCAATCTCTTCCACCAGGTACAGGAAGGCTACACCTCTGATTTCCTACCTCACCATAACACCCTATACACCCTATTTCCACTATGATTATGCTGCACAGCTTTCATACAGCTTCATAAACTGGCCTTGGGATGGGTAAACAGATGACATGAAATGCTCCATACCTTTGGAGCAGCTGAATTGCTTAGTTCCCTGAAACATGGCTACATTTATTTATTGCCCATTGTATAATCTGTGTAATCATGTCTGCTCTCTCTCTCTCTCTCTCTCTCTCTCTCTCTCTCTCCGTGTGTGTGTGTGTGTATGTGTGTTTTAATTTATTAAATATGTGCCTTTAATGCTAGGTAATCTGGGTCTACAGATGGAAACACATTGACAGAAATGCTTATTAATGTGCATTGTCCCTGTACTAAATAAACTAATAAAAAAAAAAAAAAAAGCTAATGTTTTCACTCATCATTGTCGCTACAGACTGTTTGGGCATTTTGTAGGCTTATATTTTTTTGCAAGGTGCACTGCAACATCTCAAAGCTGTGTTTTTCTGAAATTCACAATTATTTATATAAATTTACATTTATTTGTAGGCCTAATGTGTATATATATATACATATCCTCTCTTTGCCCTGCCTTCCCTTTCTCTTTCTCCCTATTTTGTGTTTTATAGTCTACTTTTTAAATATTTGTTATAGGATATTCTAGGCTCCATTGTTTCGTTATGTGCTGCCATGTCTGTAACTTTCTGTGCTGGTGCAGTCTCGGTCAGCTCTCCTTTAAAAATATGTTTTAAAATTTTGACTCAGACAGTTAAATAAAGATCAGAGGAATTGCAGATGTCTTGTGAGAGTTTTGTTGTCTCTTTGGAAACGTATCCCTTCCCTGGTGGTCTAGTGGTTAGGATTCGGCGCTCTCACCGCCGCGGCCCGGGTTCGATTCCCGGTCAGGGAACTGCTTTTAGGGGCAGTCCGGTGGGTCAGTGAGCCTGGATAACATCTGTCCTGTCCTGTCCTGTCCTGCCGAAGTGTCATTCGGATAAGGCACTAAATCCCTGCCCTGCCATTCCCAGAGTGGCTGTTCTGAATGCCACCCTCTGATATGCTGGTGAAATGTAAATGTAAGGGATTACTGGTTCGTTAATCCCTTACATTTACATTTCACCCATAATTTCATGCAAAGGAGACCCCGTCAAAACCACCTTAAACACCCCTTCATTTTTGACTCCTTACTTTCTAATTTAATGCAAAATTCAGGTAGATAGGAATTTTCCATTAATAACTAATTAATAACCCTGTAAACCATGCATAAATGGCATGAAAAATCTCTTAATTACTAGCGTCTACATGAATCAACTCATGAATAAATCCCTTAAAAACCCATGATAGCCTACTAACCTTACTTTTTTTTTTAAGCTTTGTTATTTTTAATAGATAATCAATGTTTATGAAAAGGAGAAATTAAAGGCATTTTCAGGGATACACTTAAATGGTTTCGTAGTGATATGACCTCCCTGTCTTATTTGATGTCTTCATATCTCATTATCGTTGTCCATGTTTTGTCATTTTGTTTTGTGTTTGATTATTGGTTAAACAGATATAGGCTCCTTCTCTGTAAAGTTCTTTGAGTTTGATGCTTTGTGATGAAGGGCTATATAAACTTGACTAGACTTGACATGAAAAGGGCAGCGAAGTGCATTTATCAACACAGTATGACAGCAACAATCTGTGTCATCTTTACCTACCTAACAAGTGTCGTAATCCTATAATACATTTCACAGAAAACTGAAAAGGGGCCCCTAAAGCCAAACCATTAGGCTACAGATAAAAAAAAATCCATATACAAATATTAGATGTATATTATAGTGATTTTTATTACAGTGGTGTCTTAAATGTATTCCAATTATTGATTAATTGGTCATTTTAGCCCTGTAGCCCAGTGTTGTGTGCTTTAAGAGAGACTGTGATTAGACCTTAAGATAGTCATCTGGTCGTCCCTAGACTTCCTTTAATCTTTGCCTTGCATGCTCGATCTTGTTATTCATTTACGTAAGGCGGAGGGGTTGATTCACTCAGTATGATGTCATTCCATATGTCCGTCCTCCTGCTGCATTCCCAACCACCGGATATTCAGCTGCGTCAAGCCACCCAGAGACACTAGAGTAAAACCGGAAGTTAGGCAATTGCGCCTTCAGAATAAAGGAGTAAAAATTGTCACTGAAAAACGAAAAATTGAGGGCCTGTTCATACTGTACTGTTTTGTTGGAAAAGCAATGCCTCAAGCGTCTTTTGTGCCAATTGTAAAAGGTCACCCAACGTTACGTACGTACATAGCCTACTTTGTTAACTGCCCCACACACTATTCACTATGCAGCGTTTTGTTTACTTCACTAGGGTCAAACCCATGGAAATATTATAGGCTATTATTATTATTATTATATTAGTATCATATGGTAATATATTATATTATAACAAGAAAAGCCTGATTGAAACGGCTGTTCTGATAGGCTAAACGCAATCACTAGGGCCTTCGTTGCTTTTAAGGCTTTTATTTCGGAAAAAAGTGACCGGAAATCCTGTTGTTCATTCTGGCTACCTTGACGCTAGTTGGCAATTCTTAATTCACTCTACTTGGGGGAAGGAATGCACCACTCGTAGCCAAACGCAATGTAAGTAGCTAGCCACTGTGGTAATTGACTAAAATTTGCTGTTATTGTCAAAATATTACATATACCTTGCTGTCAGTCATCCAGTGTTATGAATCGTATGTCTTCACAGAAGTAATACTCAGCATAAAGCCGGTATATATATGTTAGCTAACCAGCTAAGCTAGCCACATAGTTAGCTGCCTTGCTTAATAGCTACGTTGCCAGGATGCCTTGTGTTTCTTCTTGATTCGGCTCCTTTAAACTTGAAGAAATTGATAGGAGGTACCTGTGACACGAGTTTCGGTTTATGTTTCGCAATAAGCTTGTCCATGGTGCTCTCTTTGCTAAAGATAGTTCTCAGAGAAATGTTTCTCCTGCTTGCCTGCCTGGCTTGTGCTTGTACTGTAGACGGCGGAGTCGCTGTTCAGCATCTTTTGTAGTGCTGCCCAGTGAGTTATCAATATGCGAAACTATTTTTGTCACTATGTGTTGTGCTATTTATAGGTCACTAACATTTCGCCAATGTATAAACGACTAAACTGCCAAATACCAGGTAGCCTAGCTAGTTAAATCCCAGTCCCTTTAATTGAATCAGAGATGGTTGGTCCAGGGAAGGAGATGACGTACGTAGGACTGGTATGCAGAGGTCTGACACCAGCCAGAAAGTCTCAAAAACACTCTGAGCTGTGTTGATTCAGGCCAAATAAGGAGGGTAGACAACCAGGTTGTTGAAGGTGAATTTTTATGTCATACAAAATGACATTATTGCCTTTTGTTCAGACCCTAGTCACTGCATCTACCAGTATGGCGTGTGTTTTAGTCATGTTGTTATCATATCCATTACCCCATTGCTGCTGATCCTCACTGGGTTCATATCTTTATCTTCTTCTTCACTCCAGTGGAACTCAAGCTATTGCTTTCATCAACATCCCGGTCAGCAAACCATGGCTGGCTTCAGGCAAGAGGATGTTGAAGTGTATTATGAAATGGGAGAGGAGCTGGGGAGGTAAGTTCTGCAGATGTTTACAGGATTCTCTACTCTTTTTTTTTTTTTTTTTTTTTTGGATAGAAGACATTGTTATTGGAAACATCATCCATCAGATGCCCCTGCTATCGTCAGTGTAATAAAATGTGTAGTGTTCCAGCAACATATTGTATATCCTTGTACTCTGTGCTAGAGCTTTGTGAGTGAGTCATTGAGTTTTAATAGATTAATCCTGACTTCCTATCTTTATATGGAAGTTTTTTTTTTTCTGCAGTAATGCAGCAAAAGCATGACATCACTGCCTCTCAATGTGCCTTTCCACCTCTGCCGTGGCGTGTAGTCTCTAAACGAGAGGGCAGTGTGTGTGTGTGTGTGTGCTGAGGAGGAAAGGTATGCAGACATTAAATGGCAGAACATTCAGTTCTCTACACGGCCATGCGCTATGGAATGCAGTTTTTTCACCTGCACATTAGTCTTGTTGCTTGTTTCAATAATGTTATTTATCCAGTGCCTTGTGAATCACACCCCAGTGTTTGATGTGTTCATTTTGGTACAAAGCTATAGACTACCTGTTTTTTTCAGTATGTTAGAACAAAACTTCTGCGCGCAACTTTAGATCCATGCGAGTTTCTTTATTTCACCAAGCTTTTGGTCTAGTTGACCTTCATCAGGCCATACAACACACACAATGAACTTTAATCAGCAGAATACAAAACAGCTGTGCTGCACGACTCAGTCCCAGAGGAAAATGTAGTTCTTTATTCACAATTTGTAGTCCTTTTAGATATCCATCCTATAATCCATATTAATATATTTGCAGGACAAGATACAAATCATTTTATAAAGTGCATAAAAGTGTGTGGGGCACAAAAATACCATGTTAAGCAGGAATGAATATCAGTATGTTTATGTGCAATAGAAAAGGCCGGTTCTATGGTGCGAATATTTTTGGGTTAGGGTTAGCAGCTTTAGCACTACACAGTTCACATCATTTGCACAAGCTTGTCCCACGACTTAATAGTGTTGTCCTTATTTTGTTTACTTCATCTTTTTTGGTGCTGCCATATTGTATCTGCATTTTGGAGGGAAGTTCAAAAGATGTGTTCAGATATTCATTTACGTTTTGAGCTATATTTTGTTTTATAATAATGGGAGATGTCACAGAAATGAAGACCTCTATGATTAATCTTATAATTTTGTTGGGGAAAAGTTTCATTTTCAAAGCAACCAGAGTGGAATCCTGAAGTATTAATCTTGTTTTCATCCCTTTTGATTTGTCGTCCCTGCAGCGGACAGTTTGCCATTGTCCGGAAGTGCAAGGAGAAGAGCTCAGGCTGCGAGTACGCCGCCAAGTTCATCAAGAAGCGGCGGCTGTCGTCCAGCCGGCGGGGGGTGAGCCGCGAGGAGATCGAGCGCGAGGTCAACATCCTGCGGGAGATCCAGCACAGCAACATCATCACTCTGCACGACATCTTTGAAAACAAGACCGACGTGATCCTGATCCTGGAGCTGGTGTCCGGCGGAGAGCTGTTCGACTTCCTGGCTGAGAAGGAGTCTCTGACCGAGGAGGAGGCCACCCAGTTCCTCAAGCAGATCCTGGACGGCGTTCAGTACCTCCACTCCAAACGCATCGCCCACTTTGACCTCAAGGTCAGCGCTCTAGAGGGATAAATGGCTTGTTTTTGAAGCACTGGGCCGACAGTCGTAGTTAACGTGTTAGTGAGAAGTTCAGTTGACGTGTTACCAGACGTTTATGTAGTGCTGTAAGTCTCTGGTACTTCTGTGTTCTGACAGTTGTTTTTTCTTTTTTTGGGAATCAAACACAGGGTCATCAGTCTCTCTTTATGCCTGTTAGCATTACAATATTATTAATTTTTACAATTTTACAGTTTGTTGACAGTGGAGACACCCAAGTATGGCGACAATGCTAACATTATGACAGACTAACAAAAACACAAAATAGATATTTATATTTAGATCGCGGATGATCTAAAAAATTTTCGTTAGGTTGAGAATCAGTGAGCAACGGATAGTGTGTACCCAACTAGCATGTTATTTTCTATTTTTTTCCTTCTTCTGTAGTATATATCTGTAGTAAATCAAAACCTTTTATCCATGTCCAAATGATGTATTGCTGCATGCATGTTATCTTTCAGCCTGAGAACATCATGCTGCTGGATAAGAACGTCCCAAACCCCAGGATCAAGCTGATTGATTTTGGGATCGCTCATCAGATCAAGGCAGGAAATGAGTTCAAGAACATCTTTGGAACGCCAGAGTTTGTTGGTGAGATCCTTTCTCCCCTCACCAGTAATCATACACACAGTAAATAGTTCAGCTTTAGAAATCCATAATGAATTTATTGTGATAGCGTCTTCTCCCATGTTTAGCTTCGTAAATGTAGATAGTGCGTTTCAGATCTCCACATCTGGCTTGAATTAAAGCGTTCTTTGCTATGCGCTTATTTCACAGCGCCAGAAATAGTCAACTATGAGCCACTTGGACTGGAGGCGGACATGTGGTAAGATTCCATGATGTTTATTCCTGTGAAAATGTGTACTCATCTGTTTGACGATCCCCATTAATGTTCAGTCCTTCTCGTCTGCAGGAGCATTGGAGTGATCACATACATTCTGTGAGTACTGTTTCAGATTAGGACTGGCTGATGTCATTTGTACAAATCTAAATCACTTCACTCCTTATTCATGCGTTTTTTCTAACACAAATCCTCTATCTACGTCAGATTGAGCGGCGCCTCACCATTTCTGGGAGAGACCAAGCAGGAGACCCTGACCAACATCTCAGCTGTCAACTACGACTTTGACGAGGAATATTTCAGCAATACCAGCGAGCTGGCCAAGGATTTCATACGTCGTCTGCTGGTCAAGGATCCCAAGTAGGGATATTTTCAAATCTCATCCCAGGAGAGAGTGAAATAGACATGTGCATGCTGAATTCTTATAATTTTCTTACTGACAGATAATTTTCTTTTGCAGGAAGAGGATGACTATTGATGACAGCCTGGAGCATCCCTGGATCAAGGTGCGTATTTTGCAGCATTAGTGTCCTTATCGATATCATGAAATGTTAATATCTGATGATGTGATGATTGACATTTATGTACACATTAAGGTGAGGTGCTGGACTGCTTACCTTACAGTAAAAAAAGAGTAAAGCCCGCACACTAGGAACTCCATTCATACACCTGTTTATTCACTGACTTTGTTTTGGACATAATCACCACCAAGATCACCATTCAGTAAACGGTGTATGATCAGAGTTTGAAGTGTATGGGCTTCACTCTTTTCTTCCATTATCTAATCCCCATCCTCATTTTAAATCTGAACTGTTCTCCCTCTCCAGGTGATTAAGAGGCGGAACGTGCGCCAGGAGGAGAGCGGCCGCAAGCCCGAGCGCCGGCGCCTGAAGACCACTCGTCTGAAGGAGTACACCATCAAGTCCCACTCCAGCATGCCGCCCAACAACACTTACGTCAACTTCGAGCGCTTCTCCCAGGTGCTGGAGGAGATCGCGGCAGCGGAGGAAGGCCTGAGGGACCTAGAGCACAACCAGCGCTCGTGCCGGGACGACGTGGCGGCACTGCTCTCCATATACGAGGAGAAAGAGGGCTGGTACAAGGAGGAGAACCAGAGCATCTCCAGCGACCTGAGCCACATCCGCCAGGAGCTGCAGCGCGCCCAGGCCCAGCGCAGGCAGAGCCAGGAGGAGGCCCGGGCCGCCATGCTGGCCGCCAACGCCCTCAAGCGCAAGTTTGGGCGCCTGGAGAATCGCTACGAGGTCCTGGCGGAGCAGGTGGCGTCGGAGGTCCGCTGGGTGGAGGAGCTGGTCAAGTCCATATCCGTCGAGAGGGACGGCCTCAGCATGCCATGAGCCGGTCCTGCAATGACATTTTCACGCTCAAGTTTCCTCCTGCCCATTTCCTCTGCATGTGTGCCACACAGCAGGGTTTGATGGGCCAGCTGTCATCATAAGCTATGCTGCTGCCCTCTGGGAAAAATATTTCACCCCTTTTACGTCATGCTTGAGAGAACAAGCAAGTAGCAAAGTGGCCCTATATTGATCCCATTCGCTTGAGAGAATGTCATGAAAATGCCCATTCCTGTGTTTTATAAATTAATTTATAATCTTAAAGATTCTAAGTGATTCGATTGTCATGCATAGTACTTAAAGGCATTTGTTTGTTTTATATTGTCCTTTTTTGCTGTTGCCTGAATGTGGTTACAGTGGCGATACACACATTTCTTTTCTTAGCCCAATTTATTTTTCCAAAAGAATTTACATTCTAACTTAATGGGCCAATGCTTTAAAAGCCATAGATGTCTGCTCATTTGTTCCTGCCTCAGGCTATTGGCCAGTTATGTGAGGCAATTCTCTGCCTCACAATATACAGCTTACAATGTCAGGTTTGCACAGAATTCAGGGGTATTTATTGTGCGGAAATCCAATTACATGCATTTCAGATTTGAACCAATAACATACAGGAAAGACATGGAATGTAAAACTCATCTTTGCAGTGCCTGTAAACTGATTTACCTTATTGCCTCTGCAAGCACCTCATCTGTCATCACGTTAACGACATTTCTGTCATGTTGATATTGCTCAATGTCTTAAACACAACAACCTTTGCACAGTAGCCTTGTATACCAAATTGTGTGCATGGAAACAAGCCGTTTCTCTTAAAAACTCTGTTAGTTTTCCATGTTTTCATTGAGACCATCGTGGCACACTTCAAACATTCCATCAGTGAGTTTTACATCTAGGCAACACATTCCCCATGTTTAGCATAGAAAGTATATGATATAGTGTACGTCAGTAGAAAAATGTACTCATTTGCACTTAAAGGATTATAGCAGTGTTCCAAACTATATTTTAATCAATCTCCTAGGTGTAAACAAGAACTATAATTTTAACTGAGAAATGATCTGTCTGGGTTTGTTTCAAATAAACCAACTTATCACTGTAGCCGAGTCTCACTTGTGAGTTATTGTTGTGTTGATGGGAAATAACCTCACTTTATCCTGGGAAGGTGTAGTCATGAGATTATTATTATTATTATCCATTATTTGACAAAATGTCTCTTATTAACATACCTTCATGGTGTGGGTGAGACCTTGTAAAGATTAACTTCACCCCAAGAGTTAATAAATTGGTAAGCTAGTATTGTCTGTTGATCTATCTGATCTTGTATACAGGAAAGACACATGAATCTCTTTGAAGTTGGAACCAGACATATTTTCGACTGAAAAAATATACTGGGGATATTCTGTAAGATGTGTATGAGGAAGTAAAGGCATGAATTCCCCCCAAAAAAATTATATTTATGACTATCTCATCCACTAGACTTGAATGACCACTACTGTACAGACCATAGTCAGAGATAACATTACTTTCACATCAACAGTCAAGTCTTTGTTCCAAAATTTCGTGTGGACTCCTTTAGTCTTGGTTTAGTTCTGTAAACACAAGCACTGGATAGTACTATGAACCAGAGTTGGGTCGAATAATATTTACAAGTAGTGAGAAACTCAAGTACTGTTGTCTCTGCACTGGTAACAAAAATAAAAAATAAAATAACAACAGACAGTATGAAGCATGTGCCCTCTAGTGGTAGTTCACAGAAACACATAGTGTTATACTGAAAAGAAAATTGAGGCGCATTTCCCAGCAGTGACCACACAGAAATATAAATATCTGTTGTGCTAAGTGAACGGTCTAAAGGTTAGAGCCGACCAGTTGGCATCCTCGATCCAGCAAGGAAAATCTTGGAGGGGAGAGTGAATAACTAATGGTCTCCCCTCCCCGATAACTACCACCTAGGTACACTTAAGCAAGGCAGTAGATCTGGAAAAAGAAAACATGCACTTAGCAAGCTTTCCCCAGATAAATAAATGAGGTATCCTCTTCCCCCCCCGGCTCTCCAGATCTGTTGCTCCCTCCTCCTCTGCAGCAGTTCAGATGACAGCAGAAAGTACCTGAGCTCTGTGAGAGGCGGAGATAGAGCCAATCTGTGCTCTTCAAGAGGTTGTTTCTGAATAAATTATTTTCCTAAGGAGATTTGTTGTCAGTTTCAATAACTCGACTCTGATGTATCTGTTCTGTGTTCAACTGAGAATTCATATTTTGCCAAATATGCAAAACCGTATTCATATGTGGCTGTGCTTAGTCTGAAATCTTAGCATTAATCAAAAAGAAACTCAGCTATTTTTATGAGTTTATACCAATGCCATTTTTTTTATAGTTAAAAAAAATCACTTTTAGATCAGTGGTTTGTGTAAACGGCTGTGCAGTAGCATTTAATGCTATTGATTCAGTTCATTCCTGTGTGTCTGTATGCCTGTGTGCCTTATAAGTCATGTCAAAAGTAAAACATGTTTAACTCAATAAAGCTCTCTTTCATCAAAATCCATTTTCATAACAGGACTCATTGATTTCTGGCAACCTCTGTGAAAGCTATGCCAAAAGACACGTAACCAAAACACAAAATTTTGATGGTTTTATTTGTATATTAATTATGGCAGTAATAAATAATAAACAACCTTATAATCAATTAGCTTCCATAATTGATAATAACCGCTTGCTTGCTGCTCATAAGAGTCTGTATCAAATTCCACCCTTGCGATAACAGGCAACCGTCTGTTTTGTAAACTTTGATTTTGTACAGCATCCTTCAAGTTTTTGTGTAATAATGCAATGCAAAGTTGTTCTCTTTGTTATTTTTTTTTTTTTACAAATGATACAAAGAACTTTTAAAACCCTTTTTGAAACAAATGGCTGACTGGAGCCAAATTGCTACAATCACTACAATGGAATGATACAAAGAACTGTTCATCATTACATTAAAATCACTTGAGTGTGTGTGTGTGTGTGTGTGGACTGCACTCTGATCCTCCACTGTGATGAACCGGCAGCTGGAACAGATGAGGTCTGAGGAGTGAAATCCTTGGCAGTGGTATCAGGGAAATGCAACTGCAGTGTGTGTGTGTGTGTGTGTGTGTGTGTGTGTGTGTGTGTGTGTGTGTGTGCACTAATGACTTCAGTCCAGCCAACTCTTCCTCAGTTTGTAAGGAGTCCTTGCCTTCATCCAAGCAAAAGTCCAATCTAAATAATGAGGTCACATTATTTAGACAACATGAAGGCGGTGCTTCCTTATTGTCTTGGCAGAGGCTGAGAGTGAGAAAGACCATCCTTCTGTTTGTGTTTGTCCCGGTCCGCCTCGGCTCAGACCCAGTCCTGCCAGTCTGGGGAACGCCGGATTTCCTACGACTCCTTCAGAGAGTTGATGTGGGCGCAGAGTTTGAGGGCCGGGCCCAGTTTAAGGTTCATGGTGCTGACCAGGTGGTCCTCTGTGAGCAGCAGCAGAGCCTGACCGTCTATTTCCTGGGAGCGAAACTCCTCGGCGATGTCCGGACCGCCTGGGGAGAGAGCAGGAGAGAGAGAGAGAGACTGTACTGAAACATTCCTGCCAAGAGAGACACTCTAGATCCCTTAGGTTCTTCCACTGTTCATTTTGACATATTATGTTGATGTGTGTAGAATTGCTCATTCAATCATCATGAGCTTTACTTCACCATGTGAGACTTTTTATACTTTAATATATATTTCATGTTAATACATTATGGATAGGAGATAATCCATGTTTCTTACCATGTGAACAGCAGGAGGCTGCTAAGCCCAAACCATCCAAATTTGGGGGGAATTTTTCAGCATTTATGGCAACTTCATCAAAACCCTTGACATTAAAGTAATTATGAATGACATTTTCAAATAAACAAATTTCCATTTTGCTACTATTTATTACTGATTGATATGTGATTCAACCTATACCCAGTTCATGAAAGCTTTTACATTTGTGGAAGTGATGCGCTTTACGCTTCTGGAGGCAGCAACAGCAATTTGTTTTGAATACATAGAAGAAGAACTGGGTAGTTAGCATGAGCAGCGATAGCCACCATGGTTGAACAGATAAATAAAAGAGCGCCACCTAGAGAAACTCAAACTGCATCAACAGAAAATCCAAGGAGTCACAGTCACAAAGTCACAGTACTGGACACACTGTTTGATTGACAGGTGATCTCTGGGAAGTGCAGTGCAGAAACACCACAGCAATGACCGCTTAGCACCAAAGAGGCAAAATAAAAAAAAATAGATAAAATAAAAAGAAAAGAATCTCATACCACTTGTGAAAATTGTGATTCAGTTGATAAATGCTAAGCTGTATTTCTCCTCCAAATCTGCTTTTCCCATAAGGACATTTTTTGCACATTTAATCTCTTTGCACATTTTCTGACCTATCAGGGACATTTTATGACCTTTCAGCTGCATGTTTGCCTCGAGCCCGACTTAATTTCCCACCCTGATGCACAGTATGCAGCCATATTTGCTGACTTGTGTGCTTTTCAGTGACAGATGTGGGAGTGAAATCTGCGCAGCTGTCACACTGGTACCTGGCAGGGAGTTGATGAAGGAGAAGACTTGCTCCACGTTCCACTGGGACGGACAGCAGAGGTCTTCCTCTCTGTCGGAGCCACTGAGCGTCTCTGTCATCCTCCGCTCCTGCTCCCTCTCTCTCTCCTGCACTCGCTCCCTCTCTCGCTCCCGCTCTGCCTGCCTGCGGAGCCTGGTGGTCATGGGGATCAGAGGCTCGTCTTCCTCCTCCTCCTCCTCCCCCTCCCTCGGTGAGCCTCGCTGGGCCTCCTCAGAGACAAATGACCCGTGGGCCTGTGGAGCACAATGACAACCATCTCAAAACATCTATCGTGATTCGGGTTAGACCGATTGACCTTTTGCTGTATATCAGATATCGGCCAGGCACCTCAGATATGATGGAGGTTCCTCCCTGAATACAACTTCAGAAAAACAG
This sequence comes from Centroberyx affinis, assembly GCF_046629955.1. Lineage (NCBI taxonomy): Eukaryota > Metazoa > Chordata > Actinopteri > Beryciformes > Berycidae > Centroberyx > Centroberyx affinis. Next base: position 176,311 of record NW_027279947.1, read on the forward strand.
TCTGTGAAATCTGCAATGCAATTTTATTTTCTTTCCATATTTTCTGTATTAATTTAATTTTTAACCCTAAACATATTTTATTAGTCTCAATGGAGAGTGTTAGCATCAAATGAAGGACTAAGTAGTGTTTCAGAGGCTTTTGCACCCTGACAAGAATAAAATTCTGGAGGAAACATTGAATTCTTGTATTTTTTGGACATGAAAATGGTCAAATTTAATACTGGTACAAAACACTGACTATCAGCTACTTCAGTCTAAAAAAACGAATGGTGTCAGTATTGGCTTTCAAAAACCTATATCGATCAAAACTTTGCTTGTCGTTTGTAATGAGGGCTTGGGTGTAGTTTACAGTCAATTTAGATGTGGGACATCTCCATTCTGGACTAAAAGATTTTGAGGGTGAAATAACAACATGACATGTGTGTACAGCCCTCTGTAGATATGAGTACAAATTCTGAGGAATATTGATCCTGTGTTTTTGGAGTACTGTGCTTTTTTTTTATACAATTTTGGAAGTTTCTTCACAAGCCAAGTGTCTTCTCCACAGCTCTGTTTCTGTCAAATGTGCCTGTTCCCTGTCTTAAGACCAATGACCCCATCAGCACTTCTGCATTCTCCCATACTGTATGATTCAGGTCTGTGCTGCTATCTGACCTGTCTGAGGAAAAGCTCTCTGGAGGCCCCGTTGACCCGGCCGGGGGGTCGGCCCCTCCTGCCCATCGGCCTGTGACCCCAGCGACCGGCTCTCAACATGGTGATGCGCTTGGTGCAGCTCACACTGAACCTGAATGGAGAGAGAGAGAGAGAGAGAGGCGGAGAGAGGGAGGGAAAATGATTAAGGCAGTTGATTTGTACATTTCCTCCGCCACAGACTATCAAATTTGTACAGTGATGGCACGGCGCTCAGTAAGCTGAGCCAGCATAATCCAGTGAATAAAAGCCACATGATATCAATCTTTCTTAAAGCCCAAAAGCCCTTTGAGATCTGATTTTCCTCTGTATGCTGAGTAAGGACGGTTAGACAGGCATTTGCCATTGGGTATTCTCTGATGGTCTGCATCTGGACTCAAAGCTCTCCTGTCTTTGATGCCTGCTTGCAGGGCCAGAGAGGGAAACCTGGGAGTAATTATACACTTAGACTTTCTCTTTTGACACAAATGGAGCTCAATGGGATCCAGATGTCAGATGACGTGTTCCTCCACCACCGAGACAGACGGCATTTCAGTTTATTGTCTTGGAGGGTTTGTTCTTTTTCAGCAACACCTTGCTTCACATTCATAAAGTTACCCAGATTCACACCTGAGAGCTGCCAGCCACAGCCGCTCTGCTGAGCAACTGGGAGTTAAGTGCCTTGCTCAAGGACACCTTTAGTTGTTGAAGGAAATGTTGAGTGTTTCTCATTCTCACACCTAGGGCTGGGCGATATATAAAATCAATATCACAATAATAAGGATTTTCATCAATATACATCATGATATGGCTCATGTATGCAAAATCATATGTTAAATAATACAATTAATATTCATCCTATTGAACCGAATGGTAATAGGTGTGATGTTAAACAAAAATCAAATAATATTCCTTTAAATACCTCATTTTGTCAGAGATCTGAAATAAAATGTTCTAATTTTCATCGATTTAGACAGCAGAATTGTGTGTCATGATATCCCAAAATCACCATATCATCGTGATATGATTCCACTGAAAGACGATAATCGATAATGTTGAATTGTCGCCCGGCCCTGATCACAGCTCAGTGTGTGAGTGGTTTTACCTTCTGACACAAGTCATGGAGCAGAAGCGTTTGGAGCGCAGAAAGGTGTGAACGTAACCTCGCTTCCCGCAGAACTCACACTGCAGCACGTCTGCCACACTCTCCCGCGGCTCTGCAATTTTAGAGGGCCAGCTGTTATAACAGACACACACATGCACACACGCACACACACACACACACACACACACACACGCACATGCACGGGGTCCCTCACCATCTGCTGTAGGGGCGTCATTTTCCATCTCTGAGTCTGTTGAATCTGACTGCTCAGCTTCCAGCGGGCTGTCCTCAGGCTCTGCATCCCCATTGGTCTGAATCTCCTGGGAGTCAGGAAGTGTGGCCTGCTGGTCCGCCAACAGCGAGGACGGGCCCACCTACACCGAGGGGGGCATTCAGAGAAGTAAAATCTTCCATAATGATGCAGAAAGATGAGAATAATGTCTAGACAAAGATGGGGGTGACTGTTTACGTGTGTCATTTGGGATTACAGCAAATTGGTTACAAATAGCAGTAATACAATCTGTAGTTAATATTTGCTGAGTAATAATTGATTCATGTTGTATGTTTTATGACATTGTGGCACTTGGTCTGTCAGCCTGTGAGCGGAGGGCGTGCCTGCTTTCCAGCCTGCCCTCTCCCTTCGGTGAGAATGGATGACAAGATAGTAGTGCTTAAAGGAAAACTCCACCCTCTGATACTCTCACACCGGTAGACATCATCAATCTGTGATGTTCAATACAATCCAGGAGTTACTCTTTTGGTGTACCCACTGTCCCTCAACCTGCTTTGTCTCCTTCTACTTCAGTTAGTAATTTCCTACATTTCCCAGAACGATTTCCGTCAACCCAGAGAACTGGCGTGAACTTGTTGCATTCAGCTGTGTGTTATATTTATTGGTGGAGAGAGCAATAGTGATAGGAATAGTAAGAGCAAGAGAGCGAGTTTTCCACTTGAGAAAAAAGCATCCTTTACTCAAAATGCAACTTGGTCTCTCTGCCTCTTCTACGATGGATTTCTCCCTGTATGACTGTTGAACGTGACATCAGGTCATCTACGTTTGGCCAGTAATAAGAAAAATACACCACCAAACAAGACAATAGGCCCAGAAGTGCATGGTACATTGCCAATAGCGTTAAAGTGTTTCAGGATGGATTTTCCTTTAACTAAAACATCCACCTGTGACTACGGCCCCCTGGTGGCCTGACAGACTACTGCCACTGTCGCCCCTCCGGCGGACATACCGGGAACGGCTCCAGGCCCTCTCGGATGACGAAGCCCTCTATGAGGTGCGTGAGGATGTGGGGTCTAAGGAGGCTGTCAGGGCTCCCTGGGAGGCTGGCTGGGGCTGAGGGGGGCTGGCCGAGGCCTCTTACCGCGGCAGGCAGGAGGGGAGGAGGAAGAGGAGGAGGTGGAGGAGGGGGGATGCTGCTGCTGGTGCTGCTTGTGACGAGGGAGGAGGGCTCTTCCACTTCTGCTGACCGGATCACTGAGCGACTGGACGGGACGCAGGACAAACCCATCGCAGCTGGATAGTAGTAGGAGACATGGAAAAACACAGAGAGCCAGTGAGGAGGGTGTGTAGCATTAGCAAGGGAGGACATTCATTTCACAGATAATACCACTTGATAATACCAGATGAACCTGAGAAGTAAATAGTACTGTATTGTATTGTGTTGTATTGTGTTGTGTATTATATTGTGTTGTATTGTGTTGTGTATTATATTGTACTGTATCGTATTGTATCGTATTGTATCGTATTGTATCGTATTGTATCGTATTGTATCGTATTGTATCGTATTGTATTGTTTTATATTGTATTCATCTCATCTTATAAGATAAAATGAAGATAAAAGAAGAAACTTTAATTATCCCCTTGAGGGAATAAGAAGTTAATTAAATTGTTTTACTTATACCTGTGCCATTCTCTCTAGGAGACATGGTGGGAGGTGAAGGGATCCCGTCTCTCTGTGGACTGGGAAGACGTTCCTCTTTCCTCTCCTCTGACCTCAGTCCGTTCACTTTGCATGTTTGCGTTGACTGAAATACAAACCACAACAAAACCTTGGTCAAGACTTTATGAGAAAGGACGATGCATCTCCATACGGCAAAGTGGCACCTGGCGACTCACCGACGGAGCTTCAGTGCGCCTGACCGGATGCACCTTCAGATCAACGGCCACCGTCTGAGGAGGCGGGAGGTTCTGGTAGGGCATCTGGACCAGGGCCTCGGCTACAGGCAGCTCCTGCTCCGTCAGTAGGACCCGGCCTGACTGCACTGCCAGGGCCTGGACTGAGTGCAGGGACAACCTCTGGAGGGAGGCTGGGGGGTTCTGGGGCAGCCTGGGGAGAACCAGGGGTGGAGGAGGAGGCGGAGGCTGGTTCTGCACCTGGGGGAAGGAGGTCCGTCGCTGGGGAGCGGCCACCAGAGGAGGCGGCTGTGGCTGAGTGGTGGGAGCTGGAGATGAGGTCTGAGCTGATGACGCAAACACGCTGGTGACACAGGAAGAAGAAGGGGCCGGGGGGTTGTTGCTGGATTGTGTGTGGGTGGTGGGAGTGGCCAGTCTTTTGATTGACAGGGGAAGGGGGTTGGAATTGGTTTCTTGGGGTGCTACTCTCAGGGCGATCGGCTGGAGCTGTCGGTGGCTGGGAGCTCCTCCTGCGGCCTGTTGGAGGATGAGCTGGTGGTGCGCCCCCCGCTGGCTGGGAGGACAGGGCAGCTGCTGCTTGACCAGAGCATGGGGCTGCACTGGAGAGTAGGCTGCTGGAATGGTGATGCATAGATAGACATGAGGGGAAAAAAGATTAGATCTGTCGCAACCTTGCAGTTCTCCCAAGGTGCTTGAATTAAGAACTGAACTGGACAAAACAAAAAGAAAATCTACTAAACTTGGTGAGCAATTAGTGAACAAAATTGAATTGTAAAGCCAACATGTTTTGGCTAACATCACCCTCATCAAGGAGTCTAGGCCAAGATAGCAAGAAGAATCTCTGGCAAAACTAAAAAATTTTGCATTCAATCATTAGAGGAAACATTCTCCTGATGTCAAACATGAAAAATGTTTATGCAACATTTTTAGCTTTAAAATATTTTCAAGATCGATCAATGGAAAGTCTGCTTTGTGAAAATCTTGTCACCTTGATTTGCCAATTCACAGCAGAGAACATGTCTAGACAGTGTGTCTCTCTCCCACATAAACATTGTCATTGTTTAACCAGAAGATGATGAATAGCTAGCAAGCAACTGTTGGAGATAACATGCCAACAGAAAACACCCAGCAGAGGAACAACTCACAAATAATTAACAAACTGCATCTTTAACAAACTGAGAATGAACCCACCTTCCACACCACAGATTTGCTATTGGCTGCCTAAGTCTAAAATCATCTCAGAACCCAACTTTTTAGTGAACTCTCCTTTAAAACACAAGATTGCTGCAATTATGATGACGCAGATTGGCAAAATATCTTGGAAAGAGCTCAGACAGTTTTAGTCTCCACAAAACATAGGCAAATGCAATTCAATATTTTTCACAGAACCTATTTCACCCCACACAGGCTACACAAGATTGATGGGAATATATCTGCCATGTGCCAGAGGTGTAAGATAGCTGAAGGCAATCTGTTTCATATGCTCTGGAGTTGCCCTTACCTGGAAGATTTTCGGAAGTTCACTATAGCCACTGTTTCAGATATCACAGAGTCCGAAATACCATGTGACCCCAGGATTTGGCTACTGGGAGATGTCGATATGCTTAACGTAACTCACCATAAGAAGTACTTTGTGTTACTTGCCGGCACGGCTGAGAAAAACATTATTCTTATAAACTGGAAATCAGAAAACTAATCATCACAAAAACACTGGCTGAATGAACTTTCGTCGTATTGCACTCAACAGTCATTGAAGATTCTGTATAATGTCAAGAGAAAACCTGCAATATATAACAAAATCTGGGGCTCCTTTCTGGACTCTCTCCCTTCAGTAAATCCCCTTAGTTGATACCATATTTATTCACATAGTGGACCTGCTATTTTATTTTTCTCTTTAACATATCCTTAAAGGACTTGGTGTTGCAAATGATGTTGATCATTGTACCATTCTCGGGATGGGGTGGGGGGAGGGTGTGTTTTATTTTTGTTTATTTTCTTTTCTCTTCTTTTCTTTCTTTCTCCTGTTATTGTATTTTACACTTTGCATAAAAAATGACAACTGTACTTGTTTGGTGCGTTGTCAACAAATAAATCTAAAAAAAACAAAAAAAACACAAGATTGCACAGTCCAATCTTTAAAACATAAGACTGTACTCACCTGGGGCTATAATCTGAGGCCCTGAGGCGAGCCGGGTGACATCGGCCGGCCTCACCTCGGGTCCTGTTTCTGTTGAGGCGTCAGTCTGCTGGTTGGCCTTGAGGGCACAGATGGACATCTTGGACAAGGTGGTGGCTGAAGTGAGGGCCTGGGCCTGGGAGGAGGGCTTCAGGAGGACGCTCTGGGCTGTGGCTAGAGCCCCGGGTAGATGGGCACGCACAGCCAGGTTCTGGACCTGAACACACCCGGAGAATCATTTTTACACTACACAAGGTAAGTGTATATTAGGCCTCGGTTATAAGAGCCCTACTTTAGGCTTGGCTTCACACAGAGCAACTTTAATGCAAGTTGCAAGTAACATTATTTTCATGCTTTATGGTTCCGCTAGCATGCAGCAAAATCCACATTTTTACTTCTCACTTTATTCACCATATATATTTTATTTTTTCTTTAATTTCTCAGGCATTTAATACTGCAGTCTTGTGCCATGCAGGGACTATTATCATCTATTATCATGTGGTGCCTGGAAAACTTTATACCTGAGAGGAGGGGGGCAGAGAGGAGCAGGAGGTGACAGCAGGGAGGTCTGATTGAACTGCAGCCACTGTGGCTGCAGGAGTTAGAATAAGCTAACAGAAGAAAGGAGAAGAAGAGGGAAAGACAGGAGGCAAGTTGGTTTAAAATCAAGAGAGTGTGTGTAATCAGAAAAAAGACAGGAAACACATGCAGTGCAAATAGCAAAAGGGCAAACAGGCAATACGGTTTTCAGCAGCAGTGCAAATAATAAACATGACCAGCAGCTTGAGATATTTGAAAAGCATGTACCATCTGAGTGCGAAGGTACATCTGAGCTTGGTTACAGTTGGCCGGTCTATTCCCGAGCAGCATGGCCTGCTGGGATATGGTACTCCCTGCAGCAGTGGAGCTGGAGGCCTGGGTTCGGCCAATCAGCTGGGCTGTTACTGGAGAGGCTGGTAAGGTGATCTGGATTCAGGAGGGAGCGATGAAGAGTGACAGAAAAAAGAGACAGACAGTTTATATATATAACAAGAATACTTACTGAGTTTTGGGACACACCAGGAGGCTGCGGCAAGCTGCCATTGGATGAAGAAGGCAATGAGGGTGACTGTCTGCGGCCTAAGAGGGAAGCCTGAAAAGCATTGGGAAGACGCCACATTGATAATGACACAGTGATAAACAAAACCTCTATCAATTTGTCTCTCACACACACCCTGTCATTCACATCTAAATGATACTTGATGCTTGTACATACAGAGACTCATGATGTGCATACACACAAAACACACACACACACACACACACACACACACACTCTGACCTGCTGTATGGTGGCCAGGCTTTGCAGATGCGGTGTGTGCTGGTGCTGCTGCAGGGCCGCTGTCTGCAGCATGAGGTGCTGCTGCTGGGCTGCGTACATCTGATGCAGGTACTGGGCTGCCATGGTCTGAGGTCTGTGGATGGCCTGCTGGATCACCTGTTGGCATCACACAACAACCACAACAAGCCCATTACTAATGCAACTGCAATCCATTACAACACAAGGCTACCATTATTTAGCTTGGTCCACAGTCTTACTAATTTATAATAATTGAAGAGTTAATTTACAAAACCCTAAATATCTATGTTGGAAAAATTATAATTATCTGAAGTTGGTCATGCAATATTTCTAAAATATAGAGGATCCACTTTGTAAAAGGAGCTGTAATTTTGTCAACCAAAGACTTAAGTTACCTACAACCCTTTAAAAAGAACTGTAATTTGATTCACTTCTGTGCGATCAGCTATTTTGTAAGAGTGGGAGTCACTTTTATCAAATGGTGGATATTTCATTTTGAAAGGGAAAAAAAAACAACCTGGCCTGCCTATATATTAGATGAGACTGTTCCCAGACAGGTACCATCTAATACCTGGACTGTCTGCCTGCCTGCCTGTTGGGTGAAACAATGCCTGCAGAGGTACAGGGGATTGTCTAATGTCTGGAATACCTCCCTTTCATGTGGGACAATTTTCAGAGAGGTACATGGGACCATCTATCACCTGGCCTGCCTGCCTGTCGGGTGAAACAGCGCCTGCAGAGGTACAGGAGTCTGTCTATTACCTGGACTGCCTGTCTGTCGGGTGGGACAATGCTCAGCGTAGCAGAGGGCGCCTGGGTGCACGTGGGGTTGCTGGAGCTGGCTGTTGCCATGGCGATGACAGCTGATGTGGTGGGGGTGGTGGCGGCAACAGTCCTATTAGTGTCTGCCTCCTTCTCTCCTGGGCTCTGCCTATCCATCTCCCAGGTCACACAGAATCAGTAACAGGAAAACTGGAGATAAAAAGGACCTTCATTAACAGCAAGCAGTTAAACAAAATAGCACCATCTACTTTATTAGAGAGATGTTTAACTGTCTAATTTTCTCAGCCATCACTCAGCTGCAGTCCATGTTTAAAGGTTCAAGCCAATGCTGCAGCAATAGCCTTCAGTCAGCTGAATCTATAAAGAGAGCTACAGCACCAGTTAGATCTTATAATGATGAATAGTTGTTGGGTAAATCATAAGATTTCAGTGTCAGGCTAATATGAAACAAAACCAAAACACTACAATTGTGTGTGATAATGATGTTTCTTTATGTTATAATAATGTTGAATAATGTTACTTTAATGTACGTTTGAGCAGGAATAGCTATAGATATAGGAATAGCACATGGATAACATCTGTCCATGATGACATGTGGGTGTAAATCGTAAATCGTTGGTATTTCTATGACCTGTGCTGAAAAAAAATCAACTTGGCTTTACATTCAAAGCGTTCAACAAAACACAATCCGATAAACTTCAAGGCTATTTCATGATTCGACACCCTGTGCTAAACTATATGCATAATACATAACTGGTGCATTTTAATTGGACTATGAATATAAGATAGCTCTCTGGCCTTATTTTAAAAAACGACGATGCCTACTTGTAAAGGAAAATGTGCTTCTCAGTAGGCTACATTTTCGATAGGTTTGAAAGACCAGTATTTAGGCCATTCCGACCTGTTTAAATTTATAGGTTAAGAAATAAGCTAAAAAACAGTTGCGTGATATTTTGGGCATAACCGATAAAATCATTTCTGTCCATGCAATTTGTCTGAAACCCTGCATATTAAACTACATGGACTAAATCATGCAGTTACGTAATTTCATTAGTTCGACTGAAGGAGAGGAACAAACTTTTCTTCTTTTTCTTCGTCTTCCAATTTAATGCAATTCAATGCAACCTTGATGTCCCCGAGGGGAAATTCTCCTTGTAGCCAGATGCATAAAAACAAACATAAATATATATATAAATTAAATACACAACAGTATGCTACACAGGCCTATAGCGCAAGACGCAAGAGTCATAAATTAAGAGCATCATCATCCATCCATAGAACAGCATTAAAATAAACAACACTAACAATGGACGTCTGACTATTCTATAGCCTAATATTTATACTAGCATTAGACTATGATGTAAAAGATACAAGTTTAAATATGTGGGCTATAATTGACTGGTCAAAGTGATCCTTTCAACTTTCACCTCCGCATATTTAGCCTACGTGTTATAATGAGGCCAATCGAAATATATAGGCTACAATAGCCTATAGCCTATTTCGTTTTCCTTTTTATGTTTGTCTTTTTGGAAAAGTTAATGTCCTTTTTAAAAGTATTAAAATGAATCATTTAAAGTTAGGCAAGTAAGCTTATTAAGTAAGCTAAGTAGCCGAAGTAATACTCAGGCTATAACCTGTTTTATTTTGAACAATTGACAGATTAAACTCATTCTTGAGCTTGGGCATTTAATTGCAACAAGCCTAACCTATAGTAATGAATCAAAATATACAGATCACAAGTTAGATCACAACATTATAACAAATTATGATAACATCATAACAACACTGGGCTCAGTAAGGAAGAAAAATAGAGACGGGGTTGTTGTGTGTCCACTGTAACCTGTGAAAATACGGTGTTAAAGCGTTATGAAAGCATGATGAATTAACTAGGCTAATGTCCTCACGATGAATTTGAATTCACAAAACTCCCTGGTTTGTAAAGGCTAGCCTACTGTACCACATACACACACACACACACATCTGTAAAGGGACTACAAATAACAGACAGCGGTGCTATGATGCTACAATGCTGTAGTTTTTCTTTCCAACTGCTGACAAAAGCCTGCTGAAGATATGAGCAAAACATGTTTTTAATAAAAGAAATGGCAAAGAGCTAGCCTTGAGGTTTAAAAAAAATAAATCTATGGCATATTTCATTCGGCTAAACATTTGTCGTTTAGCTACAAGCGCAGCAGCTTGGAATATTGATTGTCTTTTGCTGCATCGCCGCCTATTTCCAATTAAAGCAGGCAGAATATTCCCCCCTATACCCCGAACGACCATAAAATCAGTCATAGCTGAAATTGACTGTTCATAATTTAGGAAATATCAGCGTAATGCATTCAGCGGCCAAAATCTGGGTATCATTTCCCCTTCAGCCTGGTGCTGTGCTCGGACGTCGCTTTATGCATGCACAATCATTCACCTCTTGTCGGCGTTACCTGCCTGGTTTTGGGAGACATGACCCGTCAGGAGCTGACCGTACCCCGGCACATTGTCACAGTCATGTACTAATGCGTCAGGACTGTCTAAAATGGAGATAAAAACAGACGGTATACAACACCAGGCAATAAAAAACCTTGACACAGCACCGCTCGCAGTGCGGGAGGACCTTCCACAGCCGAGCAGGGATTTCACCACATCACAGTCTGCTGGGTCTGGACAGGCAGCAGAATGTGTGTTATCCTCTTGTATAGGTTTCATCTGGGTGACTGACACTACCTCATATGGTTATGGTGTAATATGAGGCTATAAATATGATATCAATAAAAAAAAGAGGATATAAATGTTAAGCCTGGTGTGAGAAATTCCCGAGTCTGTCTGCTAAACAAATGTGACGCGTCAGACAATTTCAAAGCGAGACACATGCTGATTTGATTAGCCTATAGGATACGGATTTAATTAAAGGGGTGTATCACTGAAATTAAGCAACTGAGCTATAGGTCTATAAATTATTATTCCTATTAGTATTGTCTCCCATAGCAAGAACAAGATGCCAGGCCAGTTTACAGTCAGAAAGAATCGCGAGAGATAATCAAGATACTATACAGGCTATTAATCAATAAAAACGTTATTTATAGAGCACTTTTCGTACAAGTGAATGCAATTCAAAGTGTTTTCCAGTGCAGTAGGCTACATAAGACTGGAAATGGACAGGTTACAGTAATAGAGGCCAATGCACTGAACAGTTAGAGGTGAAACAAAATAATAAAATTAAACATATATTAAAATAACGAGGCCTACATAAAAGATGGAAATGTGTATCCAGGCTGGGTTTCAGGGAATCAGGGGACGTTTTCTGATTTGGAATTGATAGCACCTTTAAAGACTAAACCTCATTTAGAAAATAAAGACAAATTATGGGTCCACTTTCAAATCAGCCAGTTCGTTGTCATTAGAGCAGACAAAGACATATTTGGTATCAGCAGTAAGAGTCTTGCTTCTCTGCATTTGAGAGGAAATCGATCATGGTCACACACAAAAAACGATTAGGCTGTTCTATAGGTCATAAAGATGACAAATTCATAAAATGACTGGTCTTCTTTCAGAGGCAGGTTTTTCATTAACCTAAGCGCTTCCTAACCGTTTCCTAACAATCAGCCTAACAAAGAGCCCCAAATTGTCCCAAGCATAACTTGGCTACTGTCAGTATATTGATTTAGCCTATTCATAGGCTAGAAAGAAAGAAAGAAAGGAAGAAAGAAAGATCTTAATGGTTATATATTTTACAGAAAAAATATATATTTATGAGTGACTGAGTCTGTGCTGCTGGCAGTAAAAGTCTTTAATTCGTAGTAGACTACTGTAATTCCTGCCATGCAGACATTAGACTTTTAGCTGTAGCCTGTATTGCTTTACTTAACCCGAATAGCCACCAAAAATTGCCCGCCAAGTTGCAGTTTTGTCTTTCCATTCCAGTTGGGTTTTAATGTCAAAAACGCCTGCCATCAAAACAAAAAAAGAAAATGAAAAAAGAGGAGTATGAGGAAGGAGAAGGGGGGGAAAAAGAAAAGAGTATAACAGCCTATAGAATTAAATACATCTAAAACAAACAGATAGGCTACTTTCTGTGCCAAGCAGCCCCCGGGCTGGTAATTGGTGTATACATCATCATCATGTCCTGTCAAGAGCCTGTGCGCTCAACAGCTCCATCCAGGGAGTCTGGAGGAGATCAGAGATGCTGTCTGTCTTCACGTGCTGTCGGAAATATCGGAATTACTAGATAAGCCTACATAAACAACCCAGCAAAGTGGTAAATACTACAGGGAAAGTGGGAACATTATGTGATACAAAGATGCGACGTTTAGGGGGTGAGGAGCATGGTATCCGTATCAACAACTGATGGTAACAGGGATGGATTTTATTATAACGTTATTGTTTGGCATTCTATGTAAACCATTAGTAGGCTATTGCTGTAAGTTTATAGTTTCACTCTTTAACTATTAGTTTCTATGCATGTCTGTGCATACTTATGAGTTATACAACAATTTGTGGCAAACATAGGCCTACTCACTTAAAACATCACAGCCTGATTCACATTTTCCCCTCTCTATTCTGTTGTTGCAGCACAAAGTAGCTCTGTGCTCCTTAATTTCTAAAATTAAACAAGAAAACCAAAACCAAGTATATACTTTTGTCACAGGGCCCATTTTGTTATTATTTACGACCCAAAGCACTTGAATGCAAGATAGGTTTTAGGGTTATTTGGATCTCCGAACTCGGAAGTTAGCACCTGAAGGCAGCACTTTACCCACATGAAAAGCTGTCCCCCCCTTTTTTGACTTGGTACAATCGGAATGCTGGCAAAGGAAATAGTCCACTTTTTTAGAGATGTTAACCAAAGGTGCACTGATATGCTTATATTTTACGAGATGTGAAATTATATCAAACTATACGGATTAATGTGGCTTCCATGTAATGTATGTATAATGAGTACATGTGTTTATTGTTTATCTATCCAAGTTATGCGTCCCCCCCCAGGCATTCCGGTAATGGATTCGTCCGTCGTTAGGCCTTTGCAGTAGGGAGTTGTTTGGCGGACCTCGCAAGTTTTTCATTACTTTACATGTCAATTTTGTCTGTGTAAGAAAGGGCGATCTGTTCCATTTTATAATCACTTGCCTCAGTAGTTGCTTGGTTTGTCGACGGGATATATAAACAAACTGTTTTGGGCGTGGTACACAACTAGAAAGCTACAGAAGGAAGGCATCCTCCTCGGTGACTCGGACTGACCGCGGCTGAGCTTATGATGCCGACGTTGCGGGACAGCACCATGTCCCACCCCGGCGAGAATTCCCACCAAGTCCGGGTCAAAGCGTATTATAAAGGGTAAGAAAGTACCGTATCTCTCTGCGTTTTATGGAACTTCTTTATGAGCCAACTGGTAGTGGTTTTATAGTTGGAAAGGTAGCTTACTTACCAACTGGCTAACGTTAGCTAGCTAACCGCTAACAGGCTTGCTAATGTTGGCTACCCAGCTTGATAAACTTGACAAGGCAGCTAGACAAGTGAAACTATCCAGACATGTTGGCAGTGTGCATGCATAGTCCCTGTGTTATTTGGGTAACGTGTGGCAGCTAGACGCCGAAGTTGTCAAACGATGTAATTTCAGTCATATTTGTTGATCAAGACTTCTGCCACAGTTTCAGAGCTTTACAGCTGCCCAGCTACAGCCTAGCTAACAATTGCTAGCAATGGCTCTTGGTTCTAGTACCTGTTAATGCTAGTTTGAAGGTAGCAGATGAAACCGAGTTAACTAGTTTACCTACCATACACTTGTCTGACATAATCTCACTGACTGACTAACATGGCAGCCTTGTCAAGTTAACGTCCATGTTAAGATTGATGTACTAGTCATGAATGAGGCGTTGAGATGCCACAATTTTGGGTTGTTACGTTGGGGTGTAACGTTAGTGCTAAAAAGGGGACAGTTATTCCCATCCAACATGACATGCAGATTGTTTTAGTTTCGTACTTGTATTGGTGACGGAAATCATTTGTCAGAGTTGTTTCCATGACACTCCCTGCCCCGCTGTCTCTGTATGCCAGTGATTGAAGCTCAGCCAAGACTTGAAAAACGTGTAGTACAAGTCATCTCGGCCAGACCTGTTGTATTTCCCACTGACTGTGTGACACACCTCAGAAACACTGTAATGTCCCTGGATCATAAGGTGTCATCTCACAGAACAAAGCATCCAAAGTATTTATGAGATTGCTGTTAAGGAATGTAAACTATGTTGAGAAGAGGGGATGCAATTAAATGATCTCAATCAGTTGGGCACTGGGACACATTAAGCCAGGCTGTTACCAACATTGTAATTTACTGTTTCCTGTACTATTTTTGCTGTAGAGTTCAGAGTCTGATGTCATTGACACAGCTGACACAGAGTGTATTCTTGGTTTTATCCTCAGAATCAGCGTAACATAACATTTACCATTTAGTTTAGTGGGTGCTTTCAATCAAAGTGCGCTATGTTATCATGAGTGCATACATTTTTTAGCATGGTTGGTCCCAGTGGAAACTAAGTCAACTTCTTATCTATGGTGGTGTTAGTAACATGTTCTGCCCATTGATGTAGGCCAGAGTCCCAGTACCTCTTTTGTTTTCAAAATGTCTCTTATTGGATGCCTATTACTATCACTCCACATAGACTAATTGTTTTGTAGTTTTCCTAATTTGTTTTGGTGAGTAATATGGCTGAATGATGAATCCTCATCGTCGTCGCATCATTCTAGCACTAGTGTCAGTATTCAAGGTGTATGTGTATGGGCTGGGGGGTGGTGGGGTAAAAAGTTTATCTTACAATATTAAAACATTTCCAGTTACATAATACTCAGTTGAAAACAGTGGTTCTCAACCACGTGGCATCAAAGCCCAAGAGTCTTCAGGTTTTCCTTTCACCCAAACACTACAGCAGCTGATTTCGCTGATTAGTTCCTTCCTCTCTGACTGAAATTGTCTTAATCAGTGAAATCAGCTGATGTAGGCGAGTGATTGGTTAAAATGAAAACCTGCAAACTTGATGCCACATGGCTGAGAACCACAGGTTTAAAACATATCCAAATCACTGATTGTATTCTGTTTTCCACTTGGGTTCATTCATTCCCATTCACAAGTCTATTGTCAGTCAGTGCCAGCATCAGCACCTCGAGTCTGGTGTCAGCCTGTGACAGTCTCAGCCTCTCACCAGCTTGTCTTTATTTTGCACTCATAAAGACTGGTAGTCAATAGAGAAGGGTGGCGACGGACTGGCCACATGACTAAAAACAAACATTGATGGTGCTGAAGCCTATGATACTGTACGATGGTAGTTGATGGACTGAGTATTGTGTGTGTGTTTAAGTGTAATACAGTATTTGAAGAAAACATAGAGACCGTACATTGTATTCCTCTCCCAAGGTGCATAGCACAAGTTTATTAACATCCAAACTGTAACGTTTCAAACACATCATCAGACAATAGCCTACTCATTGGGAGCAGATTGGTGCAGTTCCCTTTTTCTCTGAATGCTTCGAATTCTGTCCAATACATGTGAAAGTTTGGGATGTATATGCTTTTTTATTCCTTACAGTATAACCTCGTAAGTACATATAAGATGTCCAGATAGGCAGAATGGCAGCAATATTTAGCATTGTGAAAATAAGTAGCCTAATACTGTGCAAATGTTGCATTTGAGTTTTGTTTTAGTTGTCTTTTGTTGTATGTTTTTTTGCTGGTGTGCCATTCCACTGAAAATTAGACTATGCACGACTTTTTAGTTTGCATGCATGTTTTTTGTGTTTGTGAATATGAGTTGCCCAGGTTTTTAACCAAATATTTCCCCAGTTTGAAGAATCTCTATTCTTGTGGGCTTGGTATAGCAAGGTTCTAACTCATTCTTATTTCTGTGTTCACCAGATTACTTTAGTCTTTACTTGACAATAAATTGTCACACGTTTTTTTGTATGTATATTTCTGAGGTAAAAGTTCACACGCAGCCCAAATAACAGCCTAGCCTAACAACCCACATAAGATGTTGTATATAGCTGGTCTTCTAGACAAAAAACATTTCTCTATATCGCTGCAACTTGGTCACTTTGGCCGTGGTTACACCTGTCTTTTCAATGCAACTTTTCAGCACTGTCTGACCACATTGATGCAGTGGTAGGGCCCGCAACAGGCATATGTTATTGACAAGCAGCGCACACGGGAGCTTCATGCTGCTATTGTTTTCTATAGTGCCCTTACGGTTGCCGTGGAGAGAGGAGTGTGACTCCAGCGCTGGTGGGAACGTATCGCCACTGGTGTCTTCTCCGAGCGGCTTTAGGATTTTCATACGCAAAAGCAAGCCTTCGAACATGTATGTTGCCTGCTACATGATCGCCACCTGCGGGACTGGGAACCATTGTGGCAGGAAGCTTGGGACTGGCTTTGGGGTGTGGCTTCACTGACGTAACCACTAAATTGTCCAGATTGTGCCTAAATTGCTGTCCACACCTTCCCAGCATCCAATCACAATGCAAGCCTGACCTGTGGCTTGGCTCGTCGGATTCAAAATCCAATTTGGGAGCAGTTAGACCGGTCAGTTCATGTGTCCCAGCGTCAACAGATGATTACAGTCGCATTGAAAAGACGATGTGTAACCACAGCCTTTGTGAGGCCTGAAAAATATTGTTTTTTGCGGAGTTGCAGATACCAAAATGAGTTGCACTAGGCTTCTTATGTACCACATCAGCGTCAGGATTCCTGTGTAAGGTATGTTGTTTGGCAGGAAACTGGGATTACAGCGGCTCGACTGAGTAGTTCAGTCATTTTCCTCTTTTGTAAGGAGTTGCCCATCTTTTTCAAAGAGCCTGCCATCTGCATCAGCGCTCCAAGGCTGGGCTTTGTTTAAAATATGGGAAGCGTTCCTTGTCTTGCTGTCTACTTTTGCTCTGAAAGCCCCCCAAGCACTGAACGACAAAGCCATACAATTCCCACACACACACACGCACACGCACACACATGCACAATCTCAATTCATGAGTTGATGTGATTGTCAGCGGCTTCTAACATGCACACACTGTCTGTATTAGGCCTATATTGAGTGATGTACGGCAGCACCCATGACACATTGTGTGTACTACAGTGCAAACGCATGCGTACACCTGTCTGTGTGTAGTTAGTGAGCGAGTGACCTTGTCCTCTGCTCAGCGGGGATGCATTTGGCTGGTGCTAACGGTGCTGCGAGGAGTGAGGCTCCCTCCTGGTCTGTGCCGCAGGTGGGCTGTGTTGCCTGGAGACAGGAGCATCCTGTTGTCTAGGCCAGTGGAGCTGTGTTTCATTCATTCACCCTGACCTTAGTGGGTGCAGGTGTTTCAGGGCCAGCTGGATGTTGTGGTACATTTGAAATGTGTGTGTGCATGTCTGTATGTGCTTGAGATCGATGTCTGTATGTGTTGCTGTGAGCATTTGTGTGTGTCTGTGTAAGCATGTGAGTCTGGATCTCTGAGAGCATGCGCGTGGGTCGTGGGGGTCGGGTGGGGGTGGGGGGAGGGGGGCATACCCGTGCGTGGCAGCGGTGACAGAGAGATGGATGGTCCGAGGTGTGCATGGTAGCCCAGGGAGGCACCCTGACCCTTCTCCCTGCTTGAGCGCTCAACGGTGACGAATGGCCTCTTGCTGGGCAGATGGGGCCGCAGAGTCCTACTCACGGCAGTTGAGACGGCAGGGGCCCGGGCTAACCCCCACCCCACCTCCTCCCACGCCTCTTTAATTTAGCTGTACTGTAGGACAGTGGCGCACAGAGGAATGCCAGGTCTGTATGGAATGCCACTTCCTCCCTCTTACTCACCAGTGATGAGCTCCTAGTCGCTCACTGCACAATCCTGCTGCCTTAGTCACTCTGAAAAATCCCACTTTCCTTTGTCCTGTACAGGCCTTCCTTTTTGTTATTTTTTTTGTTATTTTAGCTACATATCTTTACCACTCTTCAGTTTAAGTTATTTTTCAGTTGAGTGAGCTTCTGTTGGCTAAAGTTGTGTAGATACAAAATTTACAACACAATATTGACTAATGCAATTCCCAAATCACAGGAAGCTGCACTGAAGTCGTTGAACAGATCGCCTCCTAAACAAGGTGGTACTGTGCAGAAATCCTGGCCTATAAATCAAACTGCAAGTTGTAGAAAATCTTTGACTATAACTCAGTTGCAATTAGGGATGCAACTAACGATTATTTTCATTGTCGATTAATCTGTCGATTATTTTCTTGATTAACCCGATTAGTTGTTTGGTCTATAAAATGTCAGAAAATGGTGAAAAATGTCGATCAGTGTTTCCCAAAGCCCAAGATGATCTCTTGTTTTTTCCACAACCCAAAGATATTCAGTTTACTGTCATAGAGGATTAAAGAAACCAGAAAATATTCAAATTTAAGAAGCTGGAATCAGAGAATTTAAGTAATTTAAGTAATTTAAGTAATTTAAAAAATAAGTAATTTTTTACTTATTTTTCTTAAAAAATTACTCAAACCGATTAATCGATTATCAAAATAGTTGCCAATTAATTTAATCGTTGACAACTAATTGATTAATCGATTAATTGTTGCAGCTCTAATTGCAATGCATAGTGCAGTCGCATTAAAAACAATACAGTATGATTCTTTGTATTTTGAAGCCCTGCTGTTGATATATTTTTGTCACTATGTAGTCTACGCCAGTTTCCCACAAGTGATTGTAGCCATTAGCCGAGCCTGTATCTGTGTCAGAGAGTGTTGGAGGCACCTGAGATGTGGCTAAACATTAACTACAGTGTAGTAGCGGTGTAGTAGCCGCACAGTGTTTAATGAACAGCCACAGCTCGGGTCCGGTTACACATGACACAAGTCAAGCAGCCTGCTGGCATTAATACGCTGTCTGTATTCTCTCCAGTCTCAGTGAGGGAATTGTTGTCTGTGTGTGTCTGTCTGTACCTGTCTCTGGTGTGTGTGTGTGTGTGTGTGTGTGTGTGTGTGTGTGTGTGTGTGTGCACGCGCTGTCCCTATCTCCCCACACTATCAGGACCGGTTGGTACTTTTAGGAGGAAGTAGAGCTGCCATGCCAGCGTGTGAGGAGAGATCAGACTGTGGGAGTAGAGTCGCCAAAGTGGTGGCAAACAATCTTTTCCTCCCCTCCCTCACAGGCAATGATTAACACCAGCAGGATGCAGGAAAGGGGTGAGAAAATGCCCAGAATGCCTCATTCTTTCGTGGAATTTGGACTGCAGTGTGAATGCCGAAGCTGCATCATAAGCCTCAATATAAAAGAATATAGGCCTATAGATGCTCAACATTGGCAAATATAGGTATCTTTTTATTGGCTATATAAATCACTGTCTAGTATTGTTTACCTGTGTGTGTGTGTGTGTGTGTGTTTGTGTGTTTGTGTGTTTGTGTGTGTGTTGGCTCCTGGCAAGCACTGGCTCTATGCTGACCTTACACTCTCTACACTTGGCCTGGCCTTGTACATGTCCTTGGAAGTGTGTGTGTGTGCGAGTTTCTTTGTGTGTGTGTGTGTTGTTTACTCCACAAGCTGGGTTTTTATCATCCTGCTATAAAGCTCTCAAGTCGATGAGCCTGGGTCCATCTCTGACGACGGGCGGCAGTAAAGAGAGTGAGAGGGCTTTGTCCTTGGGGGTCGCTCTCTGGCTACTGGAATGGATTTTCCTCCTCACTCTCTCTCCCCATTCAGTGTTTCCTTTAGACCTGGACTGTATTTGTGGTGGTGGTGCGCCGCTGAGCCAAATATAAAAGTTTACATTTTTTTAAAAACGTAGTTAACTGCTTGGCGGATTACATAAATGCAGAATTTACCAGAAGAAAGTCTCAGGTTTTGTTTTCCAAGGTGTGTTTTTCCAATAAGCGAGGCAGAAACAAATTGCCAGAAATATGAGCGGACATTGGCCTCTGCATTCTCTCCACAAGCTACACGGGGGCGTTAGCTGCAACAGCGACTAACATTTAGCACAATAAATTATTTGTTGTTATAACAAAATATTGAGCATGTAGGTGAGTGGACGCTGGCCTAATGGAATTAGATTTAACTGTGCGGAAAAATAGTCGGATGTGATAAAGTCTCCGACTGCACTTTGAAAACAGAGTGAGAGAAAGGCCGGGCCAGGAGTGCTGCGCAGTGTTATTGAATATTTTTAATATTAACATTAACAACAAATACATTTGGTGGTGACCGGTGTGAATTTTCAGGCGGTGCACCACAGAATGCCTTTTCATTCTTTCATTCCACATCTCCATCTCCTTCCCTCATTTACCCCTCTTTACTACCTCGTCCATTCCTTCTGTCCCGTTCGTCCTTCACCCACACCACCTCCCTCCCTCCTTCCCTCCTTCCCTCGTTCCCTCCTTCCACTGAGACGCCCAAGCTCAGACCCCATGTCGCCTGCAGGCCTGTAAAAACTCGCGTGCCATCTCCTCTCCTCTCCATCCCTCCCCGCCAGTCGTAAACGCCGCAGTAGCCGGCCAAGAGGGCTCGGAGCAGAGGACATCAATCCTGCCGCTGCCCCAGTTCCCCACTGAGGAGAGATGATGAGGGGCAGATGATCAAGTCCACGGGGATAGATATTTTCTGTCACCCACCACTAAGCTCCTCATCTAGCTCCCCTCCTCACTAGCCTGCTCGAGTGTGTGTGTGTGTGTGTCTTGGTGGTGAGTGATGAATGAGGGTTGTTGTGTATGGCTGAACTGGTGCTTGTTGATTAAGGGCAGAAAGCATGGCTCTTCCCCCCCCCCCCCCGCTCTCCAGGAACTGATGGAGTGCAGTGGAGGATAGTGAGAGCCACAGCAGCAATACAATACAACCACTACTACTTTGTCTGTGATTCATTCTGTTTTACTTTCTCTCTCCCTCTTGCTCTCTCTCTCTCTTTCTCGCTCTCTCTCACGCTCTTTCTCGCTCTTGTTTCCGATCTGTCTTTCTCACACCCACAATCGTGCTATACAGATGAATGCACACACAATGTGACAGACTGAGAGACGGTGAGTCACACAGCAGCATTTGAAAAGGCTGCTCTCACCTCGCTCTCTCTCTCTCGCTCTCTCGCCATTGAAAGTCAGGCTTTCTCCAGAGTTGTTATTTTGATTGCGTCAGAGAGGGAGAGGAGGGACAGACAGACAGATGGGGGGAGTGGAGGGAGAGAGGGACAGGAATGAGTAGACAGAGTGATTTAATTTTATGACTGTGGTTTATAGTATCTAATTAATATTTTGGGGGTGTTGTTAGCTGTTAGAGGTTTTTGTAGGTTTTTATATTGGCTTGATTTCAATTTCAATATGTCATATTCACTACTGGTTATTAAAAAAACTCTTTTTTCCAATCATCAGTAATGCTCAGTTGATGTACTCAATAAAAATGACCATAAACTATAAAACTATTAAAATTTTCATTCAAATAATCAACTATTTGAAAGGTTTTCAATGCCATTTGATACCTTTTTGTTGCTTTAATTGATAATAAAAATTGCTACAGTACTGATAGGTGTGTTTTTCATTTTTTTAAACTAGAGCAGTGCCCGTTCAAAATAGGTGTAGGCTATCAGTCACTTGCTTTGAGCCCCACTGCTGCACAGAGCGCTGTTCGCTTGTTTATTCAAAGTTTATTAATGTTGAACGTGTTGCATTCCCCAGCAATACACCCGCCAAGTGTTAAGTAGATCGGACGAACGGTTCTCGAGATATGTGAAGGACACACATACAGACAGAGATTCCTTGCTTGATAGTATGATTATTTTGGCTCCCAACTGAATTAACATATCAGACTCATTTGTCTCCTCTGCAGGGACATCATGATCACCCATTTCGAGCCGTCCATCTCATTCGAGGGCCTGTACGGGGAGGTGCGGGACATGTGCTCCATGGACAACGACCAGCTCTTCACATGAAGTGGATCGACGAGGAAGGTTCGTCTCCCTCGCCCCTCTCTCCATCTTTCAGTGTATCTGTCCTTCCCATGCTTCAGGAGGAATGTTTTTGTGTACCGGCCACAGTGGCTGCTGGTTTTTCAAAATTAACCAGCGTCTTTCACCTACACAAACAAAAAAACCCAAAAAAACAGCAAAGACTCAAGCGATGGATATATGCTACATCAGCTAGTAGAGCATGTAAATAATGAAAATAATCATTAGCAGCCCTACCAGCCACTGACTAAATTTGCCAGCATTCAGTTGTTGACTAGTTAATTTCCCACTTGTATATGAACACATACACACATAAACACACGCTGCCTTGTCACTCGGCTCTAAGGCTGTTTCTTCTCCTGTCAGTCAGGAAAAGTGCATACCCCCCGCCAACCCCCATCACTCCTTGTTGTCAGCCAGTTAGTCAGGCAGCAGTAATAGTGTCATAGCAAAGATGGAGCCGTCAGGTTGCTGTGCTCAGGAGAAGGTCAGGCTGCCCGAACTCATTAGTCTCAGATCAGCTGCCACTGGTAGCCGTCCACATACCTCACCGGTGTCATTAGCCTGTCTTAGAAAGAAACGCTGCTTGATGGTCATAATGAACTACTCTATTCAAAAAACATAGAGGTCACTGTGCAGGATTTACTGAGTTTGAGTATGATGAGATTTCCTGGAGTTCAACACCTTGTTCAGAAATCCATTTTGGACGCCCCTCTGTCTTAAGCAATTAATTGCAGCGTCTGCGCTTTGGAAATTGCAGAAGTTCATATTATCCATTTTATTTTTTTAATTGAGTAATTGTTCAGCTCCATCTCCTACTGCCCCAACCACCAAAACCAAAAGGAACACACACATGCATATACTTGGTTCTCTTTCTCTCTCTCTCGCTCTCACTCTCGCTGTCTCTCTCGCTCTTGCTCTCACTCTCACTCTCTCTTCCTCTCTCTCTCTCTCTCTCTCACACAATTTGGGTGCTACATGTTACTGCAAACTTTGCCCTTTTCCTCTGACGTGACAGTTCTCGCAGTCGACCCATTACTTCCTTATCAACCTCCGCTGTTTGTATCGTCATATCAGTTGTTAAATAGCCTATATGATGTGTCTCATAGTTTCTGTTATCAAACTATTTATGTCAGTGGTTTTCCATTATGATTAGCTATGTACACTGCCAACAATAGAGTCGATGGCCTCACTGTTTTTTTGTCTCTCCCTCCATGCGCAAGACGCCTACACTTAACTCTTCTGTTACTGATACAGAAATAATTAGATAAGCATCTGAGCTGTATTTTAATTAGATGAATCACTGTACAGTTAAAAGGAAAAAAATATTGAAAAGGCAATATTGACTACTACATTCTCCAAAGCGCGCTCTCTCCTTTCTCTCTCTCTGTCACTCACTCACACACACACAGACACTTTTTTCACTGTTTACTAAAAGTACATGTATCACAATTCATATCACAATTGCAATATTCAGACAAGTTTTGTACCTTTTGTACCGTGCTGCTGTACCTTCTGCTTGGAGGACTGGAAACATCTACAACTCTCAATTGTTTCTCTGTTGTTGTCGCTGGTCTCCTCACTAACCTCTGGCCTGTCTCCTCTGCTGTCAGGTGACCCCTGCACCGTGTCGTCCCAGCTGGAGCTGGAGGAGGCCCTGCGTCTCTACGAACTCAACAAAGACTCGGAGCTCATCATCCACGGTGAGCCTGGCTGCGCCTCACACAGGCAGCGTTCGTAACAAATACCATGTCAGGGTTCAACAGTAAGGGTTGACGTTGACTCCGTTGCTTGGTCAGTAAGTGGTCCAGAAACCTGCTATCTTTGCCTCTCTGCTCTGCCATTGGCCCATTCTCCTCTCTTTTGTGCTGACCATTCACATTGGACGATAAGGTTGGGCCAATCATTTCATAGTCAAAATCGGATCTGTATGTGTAAAACAAAAAAAGCCCCTATACCCATGAATGTATGATCGTACTTGGAAAAACTGTCAGTACTGCTGCTGACCGAAGCTACCAGTGTGTTGTTGGTTGCACATAGGTGTAAAAGTTAATTTAGTGTGGATGTGATCGCTTTAAATTATAGCACATCCAAATAACTTTTTGGCATGGAGTTGGCATGTAATTGTAGTTTTTGAGACATATAGACCCCAAATTTCAACCAATGTCTGCAATTCTCCAACTGTGATCCTTGGAGAACGTATTACCTCTCAAACCATCCTCTTCACTGTGTGTGGGGGTGAAATACACTAACATCCTCTTCCAGGCAGGTTCACCACAGCTCCAGTTGCTTCTTAATTATTTCCCTTTTTTTATTTTCAGCCATGCAGCTATTTATTTAGATTACCATTACCTGATTTATGAAGGTCAACAACCTTTTGTCTCATTTAATCTGTGTGTTCTCTGAACGTCCGCATGTTGATGGATGACTAAGGCAGTTTGTCCTGTGTGTCACTTCATATTTATACTGTAGTGAAACAGGAAGTCATGAATGGCCAAGAGTTCCCAACAATTCAGATGAATTAAAAAAAAAAAGTAAAATATAAATGAGAGTATAGTTCTGTCAGATTTTGTTCATAAGAATTTCTTGTAGTGCCAGTAATTGTGACACACATGCTTTTGAGAAAAATATTTATTCCTTGACTGAGATTTATTTTTTTATTTGAACAATTTCACCTCAGTTAGAGGGTTAGATTTATCTCATATTTTATCTGCGAGATCAAGCTGATTAACAACAATGACATTTGTCCATAGCCTTTATTACGCATCTGTACTAACAGTGCCAATAATCTCGATATTAAAGAAATCAGTCTCTCTTAATGCATTTTAGCACACACAAGTATTAATTCTTAACTCTTTACAGTCTGTTGTTGTACAAAATATAGATTTAGATTTGGTTCACTAAATGGTTTAATGGTTTGTATGGTAATCCATGACACCTTTACACCCCTACAGTTAGTTCTGTTTGTTTTTTCACTTCCATAGATGCGTCTGGCATTATGTCAGGCCAACAAAAATGCACAGTAGATATTCTGATTTGGTTCACCAACAATCTAAAAATCTGTGGGTTTTGGTGAGGATGTACTGAACATGCGTGTATCCTGCTAGCCTGTAATTTGTCTGTGTGTTTCCACATTTCTCTGGATTCTGTCTCACGTGGGAAGCGGAGATGAGTGCCAGTCTGCTAACTTCTGTCCACAGGCGAGCAGATGCACAACAAAGAAGCATCAAAACATATGGTTAATGCTGCACTGACCTGTGAAAGAACATTACTTCCGCTGTCGACGTCTCGCTTTGGGCCCTTGAGCTAGTTTGTGCCCCCGTGTCAGCTTAGCCTACTTATCTTTGACAAAGAGTTGTCTCACTTCACGAATCAGAGGTCTTGGCTGACTAAGACGTGGGGGGGAGTGGGGCTGTATGTGTATATTTATATATAAGGAACATTTGATTGACAGGCCATGCATGCGTGTGTTGAAGTGTGTAACCCGAGGTAGCGAAGATGGGGGCTGTGTAGTTAATGTAGTTTAATCAAACCAGAGGTGAGAGGTCAAGAGGTCAAGAGTACAGTGGATGCCAGCGCGACGGCGGAGGATGAATAAGGGGGGGGGGGGGGGGGGGGGGGGGTGCAACTGTGCCGTGGGGGGTCGCCAGGTCTGCTCGTTAACGAGCTCATCGGCTGTAGCCCACGCCTCACCTCTGACTCACACTGCCCTCTCTCTCTCTCTCTCTCTCTCTCTCTCTCTCTGTCTATTTCTGCTTCTCCCTGCATCTTTAAGATTCTGTCTTTCCTACTCTCTCCTCTCTGTCACACACACACACACACACACATACACACTCTTGCACCATCATGAAAACAACGTGAGCGAATTTCATCATGAATTGCTCGAGGCGATGGGTATGCTACAGGTATTTATAATTGCCCCCATGATGAGAGGAAGTGAAATGTATCCAACAGCATACAAACAACCTCAGACGTCAGACTTGCTTGCCTTGGTTGAAATGGAGACTTGCTACATGTAACGCTGTCTTTCTCTTCTTCTCAGTGTTCCCATGTGTACCAGAGAAACCAGGCATGCCCTGTCCAGGAGAGGACAGTGAGTTTCCCCTTTCTTTATTCATAATTGTAAATTTACGGATTTTTATCGTCCGTGTCCCACAGAAACCTCATATCTACATTTACATTTTACATTTGCAGCGTCTAGCTGATGCTCTTATCCAGAGGGAGTTACAATGTGTTAGCATGTTATGAGTTCAGTGTCTTGCTCAAGGACACTGCAACAAAACATGCGGCTGTTGATCGACACATTGGCTGGTGCTTCCAAAAGTCAACTATTTGGATTTCAGCAGATTTTTTCCCCAATGATGCCTATATATTTTGACATTTTGCACGGCATTGCCGATGCTTTAGCTTCGTACTAGGATGAATGAAATGTTTTCCTGATGTGGGAGACAATGCCAGTTGTCAGTTCTAGAAAAAAATACAATTGGAATATTGAGGTTTCTACAGGACACCAGTGTTATATAAAATGTCATCCTATACACACACACACACAGGCAAAACATCACTCAGTCGTCCTGTCCTCCCTCCACAGAGTCAATATACCGGCGTGGAGCCAGGCGCTGGAGGAAGCTCTACTATGCCAGCGGCCACGCCTTTCAGGCCAAGCGCTTCAACAGGGTGAGACTTACACATGCAATCTTGTTTCACAGTGTTTTACACCGTAGGACCCGCTGCCCACCTGCTTCCTAACTGGGATTTCATTTGTTCTTACACGTTGTGAACAAACAACAGTTAAACAGACTAACCCAATGCAGCTATATAATCTGTAAAATCACATAATAAGAATTTGAAAGATAATAAATATGCATTTAACGGACAATGAGAAGTCCACTCCCCTTAGTAATTTGTCTTTGTATTGACTGAGCAAGAAGGATGATGGCGACACAGAAAGAAGACTCTGGTGGGATTTGATTCTAGGCCAGCAGGGGTACATGCTACAGAGTCTGTCTTATCTCTGGGAACACAATGTATGCTTGTTTGTGATGCTGTTTTCTCCGTCCGCCATCTTGAGCAGCGGGCCCACTGTGCCATCTGTACAGACCGTATCTGGGGCCTGGGAAGGCAAGGCTACAAATGCATCAACTGCAAACTGCTGGTCCACAAGAAGTGCCATAAACTGGTCACAGTGGAGTGCGGCAGACAGATGATACAGGTGAGCACTACGACACGCAGTGTGTAATTTAGCTCGAAGGAGTGTCAAGATTGCAATGTGAACTACTATACTGGTTCTCATATACACTGTAGGTCTTTATAGGCATGCTGTTTTTCATTATTGGTGTACCTGTTGTTTTCCAGGAACCTATCATGCCTGGCCCGGGATCTACTTCATTAGATCACCCTGAACAGCCAGGTAACACACACACACACACACAGACACACACACACACTCTTCTGACACTACTTACAAAGGACTCGTTGGCCACAGCTTTTGACCACTGGTACTGAATAAACGAGCTGACCTCAGGAACTTGTGTAGCATTGGCCGTCCAGACCACAAGTTGATCAGCTGGGTTTGGGGTTTACTTTCAACACCAGACTTAAGTCCAGTCAGGTGGTTGAGAGGCTGACTGGAATGAGAAGGCTTAGGATCCTTGTTGCTATTGTTAGCGAGGCAGTAGAAACTCTCTGCTCTCTAGATACACACAGGCCACCTGGGAACTTGTGGGGTGCAGCTAACTCACTAGAGATATAGTCTCTCTGTATGCCTGTTATTATTATTAAGTTATTATTCTTACAGTTTTGCAGTCTGTTGACAGCAGAGAGTCATATATGCAAATATGTAAAATTAGCATAACTAAAATCATGACTTGCTGATAAAAACACAAAATAGATGTTTAGACTTGGTTCACTGATGATGTAAAAATACATAGCTTGCATGAGAATCCATGAGCTGGGGAAGCATGTTTTTTTTTCTCCTTTTCTCTGCGTGTATCTATAAAGTAGAACGGTGCTATATTTTTGTTATTTTACATATTCAACTTCAAATTCAACTCCATATTCATTTATTTTGATATGGTATATGAGGACTGACTTAAAGGGGGTTTTGTTACCGAGCAGCAACAAAATTACTTTGGCAGTGCCAAGCTGTGAACAAAGCATGTGACTGTCTCTCACCCGTCTTCCCCACCTCTCTTCTTCTCTCATCTTTCTTTTTTTTCCTGCCTCCCCCTCTCCTTCTGTCTGTCTGTCACTCTGTCTGTCACTTCCTCCTCTCCCTCTCTCAGGCCCTCAGACTAAAGACTCCAGAGAAAGCTTGACTTACGACGGAGAAGAGAAAGAGGTGAGAGAATTATTTTCAAACGCTGTTGATTTGTGACTCAGTCTGTCAGCCTGTCATGTCATCTGGATGGATGTGTGTGTGTGCATGCATATATATGTTAACTGTGTGTATGAGAGGGGGAGAGAGGGAAAGAACGAGGTCACCTGCAATAGCGAGCATGTCTTTGTCTGCTTGTTTTGCCATTGTGTGCACTTGGGTGATCCTTCATGCACCCACCGCTGTACATGTGTGATATAGAGAGCATGCAGACGTAGGCACCCTTGCAGCGGTGTGAGTATTGATTTCCTTTGGTGGAGCTAATAAAGTAACCTTTTATCACAGCTCTTAACACCAGTGGCTGATTAACGGCCAGGGCCGCAGTTTGGGAGTGGGAGGATGGAGCGAGAGCGTTGAAGATGGATAAAGAATGGATTGAGCTGGACACAGAGATAGACAGAGATAAAAGAGAGTAGTCCAAAGGATCTTATCTGCGAGTCCATGTACGACTCTGGGGATGGCGGTTGTCAGGTGAAGAGGGGGTTAGATGGATAGATGGTGGAAATGGTTTAGTACAGAACAGGCTACAGGAGAGGAGAGAAGAGAGAGGTGTGGAAGATGGGCGAGAGGATGGTGAATGTGATGGAGTCAGAAGAGAAGTGGGTCTGGAATACAGTGCTCACATAATCAAATAGAGGCTGCATGATGGTTTTTCATGAAGATAACATACACATCACTATGATTTATTCACTGAAAGTGGTGCTGGGAGCAGTGAAGACCAAATCACCCAGAGGAAATCAGCCTCTTGCACAAACCAAGTCACCTCTGTGCCAATATGTCTTGGCGATTTGTTCTACTGACAGTTGAAAAAAAGATTTGTCTTGAGAAAGGCCGATAGACCGAAATGTCAGCACAATAAATTGGTGCAGATTTTGTTTTGTATGTGCGTGACTTTTGTTCTTTATCTTTTGCACGATACACTTTCAGGCTTTCCTCTCACTCTGTCCCTCTCTCTCCCTCCATAACGCTCTCCCAGGCGCGGAGCAGTAGAGACACGGGGAAATCGGCATCCAGCCTGGGCCTGGCGGACTTCGACCTGCTGAGGGTGATTGGCCGGGGCAGCTACGCCAAGGTGCTGCTGGTGCGGCTGAAGAAAACGGAGCGCATCTACGCCATGAAGGTCGTCAAGAAGGAGCTTGTCAACGACGACGAGGTAAAACCTGTTGATACATGACCTGCCATCGGTTTCAAAGTCAAAAATGTTGGTGCTGTGACAATTTTGATTAAGTCTGAGCAGTGAACGGATAGACACCTGTCTATTTAGATATTCACATTTGATTACAGTGAAGGTTAGCTCATAGTGAAGTCATCAGTCTTCTGTCACTGGCATGTATAATTAATGCAATTAGCACAATCTATTTGAGCTCTTTGTCTCTTGCGATTGAACATCCATCTTGTGTATCTTGTCTGGGGCGCTTTCGGTTACACTGACAGACCTCTTCAAATCCATCAGTCTTTCTAAGAAGGTGTAGATAACCATCATGTCATCAAAAATTGATCTCGGCGTACACATGTAGCAGCACAGCCAGCGGCAACTGGAGTAGTTAGCCTTGATTAGACGCACTTAGCGTGATTGACAAATTGACAAGTGCCTCTCGATCGATGCCAAAGTGTTCTGCTGTCCCTGCCCTGTCAGTGTGAGCAGCATCCGTGTCCAGACATATTATCATCTAGCCATCGATAGAGGCCTGCTTCTACTCTCCATCTACTGGCTCAGCTGTTTTCTCCTTCCACCGCTAACCTTACATGTGAGCGAGCCTCTGGCTGCGGAAGATGGTCGATCAAGCAATGTGCTTATTTGGCTTTTATAAGTACAAGGGTATTATGCCAGAATGATCCATGATTGACATTTGTGTGTGTGTGTGTTTGTGCGCGTGTGTGTATTTGTGTGTTTCGGTTCCAGGACATCGACTGGGTCCAAACAGAAAAGCACGTTTTTGAACAGGCCTCCAATCATCCCTTCTTGGTCGGCCTCCATTCCTGCTTCCAGACAGAAAGCAGGTGAGAGCGTTCTCTGGTCCTCCCTGTACGCTTCATGTGGTTCCCTCAGAGGTCTGGAAATGTCTGGAAAATGAATATGATTTACAGGTCTTTCAGAGATTTGGCAATTTGGCAAAATGTCTGGAAAAGTATGTGGAGGCAGGAGAAACTGCCAATACCTGACACCCTATCATCAGTGCAGTATGGTGCTTCCATTGAAACTGTGATGCTACACAATGGTTATTTAATGGAATAAGGACATTTATTTCCTAATTTGGGGTTAAAACATACATATTTTTTAGATATGATGGGTTAAGAAAGTTCCAAAAAGCGTATTTATTCTAAGTTTAACATGTTATTGTACCCAAAATGTAGATGGAACCAAGCAAATTCCTGATTGTGTCTTTTAAGATTTAAGATAAATAACTTGGGTAAAACATTTGTTCCTTTTCACAGACTCTTCTTTGTTATTGAATATGTGAATGGTGGCGATCTTATGTTCCACATGCAGAGACAAAGGAAACTTCCAGAAGAACACGCCAGGTAGAGTCAGGCTCTCCTTTCTACTCACGTCTCATCGTTTGTCTCGCGTCTCAATGAGGATCAAGATTGATGTTATTCAGCTCAGTGTGCCAGCACTTTGCCAGAGGCGATTTTGAATAGACTTATTGTTCCTTCTCCTTATCAGATTCTACTCAGCAGAGATCAGTCTGGCGCTCAACTACCTCCACGAGCGGGGAATCATCTACAGAGATCTGAAACTGGACAACGTGCTGCTGGAGTCCGAGGGACACATCAAACTTACAGACTACGGCATGTGCAAGGTGTGTGTTGCATTAAAGATTTAGGCACTGTCACAATGCACTGTGGATAAAAACACCCACCATATGTCAGTGTGTGTTCAGCTCTCTGCTGATCTTGAGCGCTGATGGTCTTTTTGTATTGCAGGAGGGTTTGAGACCAGGCGATACAACCAGCACTTTCTGTGGTACCCCCAATTACATAGCCCCCGAAATACTGAGAGGAGAGGATTATGGTGAGAATTACAACACACAAGCACTTTCTCAAATATCTGTCCATTGTTTTGTTTTGTTATGATATGTAATGCATTATAAGAATAATATCTGAGATACTCCTCTGTCGTGATTATGGATGCTGCAGTGGTGCATCTGTACCGTCTGAAAAGTTTTCAAAGTAGTATACAAAAGAATAAGAAATGAGGAAGATTAGATGAAACTTTATGATCTCTGTGGAGACATTAGGTCGTTGCAGCGACCTAATGTCAGTAAAATAATAGGATTCATCAGGGAAAATGACAAATAGAATATCAGCATACAAATGGAATATAAAATATGCAATAAAAAACAGGAAAATATAATAAAAACAGTAAATGAAAAACAATAAAATCAATACAATGTATAAACAATTGTGGGGTCCTACAAATGTATGCTGGTGTCAATTTATACACTTATGTCGAGTGTATTGGTTGGAAAAATGGGTATGAGTGTGGATTACTAACATAGACGAAAGTTACAATTTAAAAGTTACAATATAATTAAGATATAATTAATATGTGATATCTGAGTTTTTTGTACACACATTCATTCTGGATTAGTATAATTCAACTTCTTTTCCCTGCTTTTTCTTGTGTTCTTGCTCACATCCCTGCTGTATCCATCTTGCCTATTGTGTAGAATATGATGTGTAAGAAGAGTTTCCCCCTTCCTTATTTATTGATTTTCTACGTTTTTTTCCCCCTTTTTGTTTGGTTTGAAATATGTAGGGGTGTGAAGATGAGGGATTTAAAAGAAAAGTAGTGATAACACTGTCAGCAACAAAAAAGCTGACAAAAAAACAGAATATGATGTGTAATATTCGGTGTGTGTGTGTGTGTGTGTGTGTGTCTCAGGCTTCAGTGTGGACTGGTGGGCGCTGGGGGTGCTGATGTTTGAGATGATGGCGGGCCGGTCGCCCTTCGACATCGTGGGCAGCTCCGACAACCCAGACCAGAACACAGAAGACTACCTCTTCCAAGGTAACGCACCACCAAGGGGTTAAATCTGGAAGAAAATACAGCGTCGTAGAACATATAACACCTTCGTAATGACACATTCCTAATGACCGGTTCTCATGGTACCATACATACGCCATCTGTTATCGGGGGAAATGTGTGAATAAAATGCATATTTTTGTCTGCACATTTCAATGTAAATATGCTTTCAACATGTCCCAGCATAGCATCTGTGTAAATCTGTTTTCCTTTAACTGTCATGTAAGTGTTGGATGGATGGGAACTAAAATATCGCCACTTGACAGATGCGGTCATGTTTCAGACACTTTTATAAAAAGCCATTGGCACTTCAGTGAAAGGTTACTGTATGTATTTTCAACATGGGTATGCCCAGAAGGGATTGAACTCATAACTGCGGCCAGGTCGGAGCCATTCTCTGTCATTTGAGCCCCTGGGGACCATCTATCTATCTGACCCTCTCCTCCTCTTCTGCACCCCCCTCCCCCTCCTTTTCCCCCTCCTTCCACCTCCTGCAGTAATATTGGAAAAACAGATCCGAATCCCCCGCTCGTTGTCAGTCAAAGCCGCCAGCGTCCTCAAGGGATTCCTCAACAAGGTAAGGAGGGTTCAGATGGGGCTGGATCAATCTTAAACAGTGTTGGCTCCTGCTGGCCCATGAGACTGACGTCGTTATGGCCGCGGTTGCCATCTACATGCGTCTCTCACTATCTTGCATTCTTCTTTTCCCTCCCTCTGTCTCCATATGCCTCTCACACTCCTCTATCTCCCACCACTTTTCTTTCCAAATTCTCTTTTTTCTCACCTTCTCCGCCTCTCCTGCCCTTCCTCTATCTCTCCGTCTGTCTCTTCCACCATCACCTCCCCTTGCATTTCCTTCTGTCTCTCACCCTCTCTCTCTCTCGCCCTCCCTCCCTCCCTCCCTCCCTCCCTCTCTCCCTCTGGTTGTCTCTCTCCCACAGGAGCCCAAGGAGCGTCTGGGCTGCCACCCTCAGACGGGCTTCGCAGACATCATGGGCCATCCGTTCTTCCGAAACGTTGACTGGGACCTTGTGAGTCATTCACTTTTATCCTCTCCCTTTCTCTCTCTCTCTTGTCTATTTTTCTTTTTGCTTTCTCTCTCCGCCCTTTTTCTTGTCTTTTATTTTGAGTTACCTTGCCCGAGACTTCAATCATGTTTTTTTAATCATATTTTCAAATGAAGAAAATGAGTAGCAGTGCTTATTAGCTGCCAAATGGGTCAAAATCAATCCATATATTGATTTTGGAGAGAAGGAAAAACAGAGAGCAGCTACTAGACAGCAAAAGGTCAAATCTAAGTGCATCAGGTTGCCCTCTCTCTCCTGCCCTGCAGGCATAGACGCTCTGTCAAAACTGAGGGTTATTAGCAGTGGGATGAGACTAATGTCCCTGTGGCAGGCAGGCAGACAGAGACAGGATAGGAAAAAAAAACAAACAAGACAGGCAGAAGGCAAAGACCAACAGATCGGCAGACTGACAGACGGACCGAGACAGGAAGGCGGAGACAGACAGACAGGAAATCAGCTAGACAGATCACAGACAAACAGACGAGACAAAGATAGACAGGCAGAGCCACAAAGACAGGCGAGCGTTTAGAGCTGAGGCTTTGGCTTCCAGAAGTGCATTACCCATTCATTTTGCCCACAGGGGATTTGATTATCAGCTGTAACGTTTACTCGCTTACTGCGAGCGATCAGATTGTAAAACGACTATTTATATTCCTCCAGAAACCATCAGTCAATCTGATTTCAACTTTGTTGTTAAGGAATTGTGTTGTTCCTTGTGAAATACTATATAGCGAGTTCCCATGAATCTGAGAGATCGCTGTTACCATGGAAACGTTACCTGCTCCAGAGTAGCGTGCGGTTTGTAGCCAGACCAGAGCAAAACATTAGTCGATTTCAGGATTATTGTAAAATCTATGGAAACAGAATCTAGTGAAAATTGCAAATGTTTAAATAGTTAATTTCATATATTTTTCTCTTGCTGTTTAATACTGCTGTTTAATATTTTTCTGGTGTTTGGGTCTAATATACCTTAGTATTGTTTATGCTTTTGAAACTATGTGAGTTTTGTAATTGTGAATGTGGAGCAGGGCGTTGCTGGAAAAGAGCATCTGTGCTCAGCCAACCTTCCCTGGGTAAATAAAGGTTTAATAAAATAAATTAATTCTGTATCAGTGATACTCCACCATGGTTTTGCTGTCAGACATGATGTATGTTTTTTAGGAAGAGGAGTGTGTGCAGTGTGTGAAAATTATTACAAATCAGTAATCAGCATTCCCTCATTCCCTCTTAAAAAAAAAATGTTTTTTACACTTTTTTTATGCAGGTTTTATTTAATCGGTTGTCATAAGTTCATGATTCAACTGGTAGCTGGTTGGTACGACTCAAAGCTTAAAACTGCTTTATATCAGGATTTTCTTAAATGTCTATGGAGAAAATGAATGGGAAACTTACTTCTGGAACTCGGGACACAGATAAAGCAGGACAGCCAGGCACGTTTCAGGTCTTTAGTCAGACAGATGAGCAAACCAAATGTACAGACAGACATGCACAGATGGACGACAGCACAAACTTGCTGATAGACAGATACACAGGCAGACGGAGAGACAGACAGACAGACAGACAGGAAGAGGGAGGGCAGCTCACCAGGGATCACCATGACCTCTTTTTCCCTGTTTGGTCTGGGCTGCAGGGACCCAGCAGTCGGTCAGACTGTCTGGAGGGATCGACTTACACTTCCTCTCCCACACACACATTAGCCTGTAAGCCTGACCCGCAATGCACCTGTCTGCCTGCAGGGGGAGCAGCTGCTGGCTCACAGACAAAGTGCTCCTGTAATGGAAAGCTGACATAGAAGTTGAGGCACAGAAAGTTCAGTCTACAGCATGTTGAATACTATAAAAGAGTAGACTAGATGGAAACATTTTACATTTTTTATCCTCTTTACAATATTAGCCTTTACCTTTTTTCTCTTTTTCAAAAAGGAGGGTGGGTTGTTCACTCACCTTAATTATTTAAAAAAAATAATTATATACAGTGGAAAAGTACAGGGGGAGACAAAGGTGAGAAAGCTCTGGTGGGACAGTCCATGAGAGATGAACTAAGTGCCATCTCCCCTTCATGCCTCTAGTTTGTTTTCCATACATATTTTATTTGTTTATATATACGAAGCTACATGTGGGGATATACAAGGCCTTTTTAGCTCCAAGCCAGATCATCATCTAATACAAATTACAAATTCAAAGAGTACTCAGATGTGCTGTTAATGACAATTTTAAAAAAAAAAGTGTTGTGGAGCGTCCTGGTGGCTCAAAGGCGCATACCGCAACATCCTGGGATCAAATCTGGCCCAGGACCTTTGTCCCATGTCATCCTCCTCTCACTCCCTGTCTTTCCCTTCTCTCTCTACTCTGTGCTGTCTAATAAAGGCCAAAAAAATAATCTTGTGTTGTGTTCATTGCTGATGCCTGTGCTGTTGTTCCAGATGGAGCAGAAGCAGGTCGTCCCTCCATTCAAGCCCAACATCTCAGGAGAGTTCGGACTGGACAACTTCGACGCCCAGTTCACCAACGAGCCCATCCAGCTCACGCCTGACGACGAGTGAGTGTCCAATTCATTAGCTCTCTTTAGCCGTCATCAAATGATTTACATAAAGTGTATAACTTTCAATGAATTTTCTAACCAATATCCTTTCCCTCATTTCAGCGATGTGGTCAAGAAGATCGACCAGTCTGAGTTTGAAGGGTTTGAGTACATCAACCCGCTCCTGATGTCAGCAGAGGAGTGTGTGTGAGGGACACAGGCTTGCGCACACACACACACACACACCCCACACACTCATAAACGCGTTAAGTGGCGTCTCAGTGTCTTCAGCTGCATGGTTACGAGACAAACCCGACAACATCAACCTTCTGTTCGAGGGCCGCACATGCTCAGTAGAACGCTTATTTGCCAAAACCAGTCTCACACTCTGCCATTTATAACCACTTGCCCTTAAGCCTACCTTCTTTCTTAATTATTTTTGTATCATGTAAATCTGCACTGATATCAATTTCCTCATCGGGGCCTGTTTATCGATCGCCGA
The DNA here is from genome assembly GCF_046629955.1 of Centroberyx affinis. Taxonomy (NCBI): domain Eukaryota; kingdom Metazoa; phylum Chordata; class Actinopteri; order Beryciformes; family Berycidae; genus Centroberyx; species Centroberyx affinis. The sequence continues at coordinate 212,929 of NW_027279947.1, forward strand.
CGAGGCTACAAAGTTCTTCCAAGGTTGCTGGACATGGAGGGGCGGGGGGGAACGGGACGGCCGCTGGGAGACGAACTACGCATCCTCTCTCCTTCGAGCCGCTGGGGTGTTTTCAACGCATATTTTATTTGTATATATATGAAACTACTATCGAGGATAAATGTTAGACAAGGCCTTTTTAGCTCCAAGCCAGATCACAGTTGGACTTGCCTGACAACTTCATCATCACGAAGTCCACACGGATTAGCTTTGTCGCAGCACCACGACTCTAGAAGACAGAAGAAACACAACACTAGCCTTTTTAAAAAAAAAAAAAAAGAAAAGAAAGAAAAAGAAAAACTTAATCTATATATTTTTCTCATGTTTTATTTAACGACATAGCGGTCACTATATATGTTGTTCTGAGTGTTAAATGTCCAGCCGGGTTAACAGAACAAAAAAAGGTTTGGTCTCTGTTTGTTGAGATGAACGAAGAAACACACAACAGGTTAGTGTCCCTTCTCCCAGAATGAAGGAACCTTTACAGTAGTAACCAACAAACCAACCAACCAACCAACACTAATAATGAGTTGACAAACTCACAAACTGTGAATGAAAGGGTTTACTATGTGGGGAATGGGCTGGAAGAGTAGGACATAATAATGCCGAAGGCTGGAGCACTTGCTAAATTTAGCGGTGCAGACCATCCATAACAATCTACATTCACACAGGACCAAAAAAACATTTTTCAGACAAATGTCTTGCTGGTACGTTTTAGAAGGTACAGTATATATAAATAGGAAGATGTGCTGTCCTAAGTCATAGAAATTATATATTCTGATTTTTCTTTGTTCATTTTTTTTATAATACTATGCCTTTCTGAAACTTACAGTCTGTTTCCAATGTTTTTTTTTTTTATTTGTACTTTCTCCATTCCATGTATGTCTTTCATTGTGAATCTAAATACGAAGTGATTGTTGAAAAGAGAGCTCAGTTGGATGTCCAAAGCCCAGGCACAACACAGTTTTGGTCCCTTTGGCTTGAAAACTGAACTCTGTGTCTGCTGTACAAAGAATGGGACTCTGCATTTTACCATTTCTGACCCACAGTTCATTTCCTGAATGAGATTTTTGTAAAATCAAACTGCTTTAAAGTATATAAAAGCTCAGAAGAGCCATTTTCTCGCCCCTGACTCTAAACGACAGTAAATGATTATGCATGAACTTCCAGACTTTTCTCCAGTCAAAGCTTCATTCTGCTTGGAAAATGTTTATGGGCCCACATGGTGATAGAGAGGAACAAGCCCGTCTGTTACACACATTGTTTTTGCTGTATTGTTACTTTTTATGAATCAGATTTACTGTTGATTTTGTTTTTTTATCACTACATTGATTCCTAATTGTTATTGGGTGAACCCTCTGGAAACACTATCGGTTGATGAACAAGACTGGTGATGATCTTTATTATCAGTGTGTAAAGAGAGAACACAGACAGTAAAATAAACATTTTATTTCCCTTCTTGTGGTAATACGTGTTTGTGTCAATGTGAGTCTTTGTTACCCATTTTTAACTGTTACAATGAAATATAATTTTTTTGATATCTCGTCATTAACTCACTTTCACTTAATTCACGATGTAGATTTTATTCAGAATACAAAAACTTCTGCTCTTTTACCTTAAAATGGTTCTTTTATCCATTCAATAAAGAACGGAGGCTCTGTCATGTAAATTGCAGTTCGATCTTACATTTTGAACTGAGTGAATTAGATGTGAATTGAAACCAAGCCTGATATCTTGGAACAGAACAGTTCCTGGTAGAGTTCCTGTTTTGTGACTGTTTGTTTGCCAAAGCAGAGGTAACACAGTCTTATGTTTGTCATGTGAATTTATGTCTTCACAATCCGCCTTACTCATACACATTAGTTTTTTGACCCTACAATAAAACTCTTGTGTAATGTAGAGTGATACCAGCAAATTTGGGACATGCAACACTGGAATTATGTGAGTGAGTATAAACTATATAAAATTGGAAATTGGTGGCAAAAAAATAGCAGTGGTGTTTGAAAGAGTACTACTCAAATAGAAGTACTGTTACTCTGCTGATATTTTACTTAAGTAGAAGTAAAAGTACCGGCGTAAAAATCTACTTAAAAGTAAAAAGTAGCTCATTTAAAATGTGTAAAGGTTATTGAGTTATACGTTTTAGAAAAGAGAACGTTGTTACATTGCTTAATTAATTTCTTCAGGGACAGAATAAAATGGCCAACAAGATAAGAGATCCTTTTAATTGGAAAAACTGGAAATTACAAAATAATGTGCACAAACAAAGTAAAGCCAGATTACTCTTCTCTTCTTCGCTGACTCATCGTTCACTGTGAATGGCTCCACAATTGGCCAATTTACATTGATCCAGTTTCTGTTGCTTATGGAGAGCCACAAAATCTGTCCTCTGTAATGGATGGGATTTAAAATGTAGCTAAATACAAAGCTTCAGTGAAAATGTACTTGTGTAAAAGTAAAATTACTGACTTTTAAAAATACTCAAAAAAAGTACAAGTTAACCAAAAAAGCAACTCATTTACAGTAACATGAGTAAATGTAATTACTCCCAACCTTGAAAAATAGTGCATTGGTCAGATCATGCAAATACACAATACTCCCACTGTAATGGTTTTATTGCCGAGGCCCAAGCTATTCTCCCAGACCCACATGGGCGTCTGGAGAGAAGGGAATTAGGTGCTGCGTCGTTAAGCTGCAGCTTTTCCACTCCAGCTGCTTGTGTCTCCGCTGGTCACGTGACCCGGGCCTGGCTTTTAGAAGGCACTCGACATCCCCCGGGGTGAAAAGGTCATTGACACCAGAGCGCTCCCCTCTGCCCTCACACACTGCCGCGCATTGAGAGGTGAAAGAAAGGGTCATGGAAATGATGATGTGTCAAAAATAATAAAACGGATTGATTTGTGTGCTGCAATAACTCATACAATGGCGTATGGAAAACCATTGTGTGAGGCTCATTTCACGTCCTGCTACCCGTAATCCATTGTATATTGTCTCAATTGAACCAGATTTTGTGGAAAATTACTCCCCTTGTGTGACTACGCGAGACAAATTCAGCATCGCCGTGCAAAGGACGAGGATAAATGTCTTTGCACAATTCTGTATTCCCAAGACGCTGTGTTTGACATTGTTCCTGTTGCCCTCTCCGGTGGAGAGAGGGGCCTCGCCTCCCCAGGCTCTGTGGCTCCACATCGCCCTGTGGAAGACACGGGGAAGACTAACCTTGTATAATTAATGATTTAAAACGGAGGAGGATCTGAAAAACATCCTGTTTTAATTGCTCTTATCTTGTTGGGCGTTTTATTCTGTCCCTGAAGGGATTAATTAAGCAATAGAAGAATCACACTTGGTGCTAAATGCAATCCCTTAGTAAAACACACACTGCAATTCAAGGTGCGTGCTGTACTACTTGGCACTGTCTGCGCATTATTGCACCGCATTCACTGCTGCTCTTGACTCTAGTACCGAGGTAATCAGCTGGTTTGAGTGATTTCCAGCATCAGCAGTGAGGGACACTCATCACACCCCCTACTAGGTGTAAATTGGCAGTACCAGTGCGTGCTACTTAGGCGACTGTAATGACATAGAGGCGGCAGCATCTTGAGTAATAGTGTAATCTGTTTCATTAGCTGACACTTAGTCAGAGATCATTCTTCACATGACCTCCACTATATTTGTGTATTTGCATGCAATGTACAAGTAAAGTGATAAAAGAACCCCGCAGTAATAAAATACACTGATTAAAACAGGAGAGAGAGACAAGTGACAAATTTATTTTAAGATGTTCATGAAAACACATCACCTCAAAACAAACTAAAAACCTCTATGTCTATACACACGAGTATATGTATATACAGATTATAAAGGGTCACATGATGGCTGCCTTTTCAATTGAGAATGAATAGACAATATATACAACACACTTCTACTATAGCTGCAAGATGAGACCTGTGGCAGCTTGATGACAAACTCAAGACAGCAGCAAATTCACTCCTAAGCAGTGTGGGACCCAGACCCCAAGTGGAAAACGTGTGTCCTCAGACCTGCACCAAAGGAAGCATCATTACCCCAAACAAATCGCAGATCTATCCACTGACCAGCTCAGGACATATTTCAACATCCCTCATTGATTGCAGAGAGGATGTATGAAAATGATGGTGAGATGTCTGCCCCCAGGGTCCACTTAGCGCTTAGTCCAATAACAGTTGAGACAGAGCCTCGGCTAATAGAGAGGTCTATCAATGCGCCAGTCAGTTACATACTGTCTGTGAATCCCGACTCCCCTGCCGCCGTCCACACCGCCTCGTCCTGCAGCTTTGTGTTTTCCCCCCTTAATGAACAATCAGCGCCGGTCATGTTATTGCACATATGAGATTAATTTACTCCCCGCAGTACACAGAGTGATGTTATTACAGGAAAATCAATGTCCCTCTTGTTGTTCTCTGGGGCTGGACAGGGTGTACGCACATCTGCTCTCATAATACAACTGCTGACCTTGCTGTCAGAGAGCGAGCCAGAGAGAGGCTGCGGTGAAATGGTCGACAGTGTTGTTTATCAAAGCTTTATCAAGCCTCTCTCCGCTCTCACAGACCCGTGACATCAGACTGTGGGTCAGACAGCCGGCCGGGGTGTACTCCCCTGCTCAGAAAAAAAAAAGAAAAAACCCAGAGTACACAGCCTGTGCAGCCAAAGCATGATAACCTTTAGATCAAAGATTCCAGCTGAGAACTGGAACATAGTTGTCAGTGCGCTCAGATGACCAGAGTAGAAGTTCCTATAAGAACATTCAAAATGGCTTGTGAGGACAGATAATGAATATATAATGTCCCTGGATTTTCTGTTGACCTTCTCACACTCAGATTCCATTAACTCCATCATCACTAAAGGCAGAATAGTCCTCCTGACCTCTTGACCTCATGCAGACGGTGGGTCCATAAAGAGAGGTAGTGGTAGTGGTGGTGGTGGTGGTGGTGGTGGGGGAGGGGAACTCTGGGGAAAAAAAAGAAAAGACATGCCCACCACAAAACCCAACCTTTTGCCCAGTGTGTTTTTCTCCTGTCTCTTATCTTCAAACAACCTCTCATTTTACAAACTTGACACAAAGCCAAAAAAAAAAAGGCAGAGCAACCGATTTTAGTCATTTTAGTCCTGTGCCAGCAAATGCCATCCGAGGCCATGTCAATAAAACTGACCTACAACATGTTTTAGGCCAAAAACAGTCTGGACCATGAGGACAAATGTGGTGTGTGGAGCCAATAATACTGATATCATGCGATTCAATACATTTCATACAATTTCTTCTGTCAAAAATACTATTATTTTTTCTGAAAAAGAGTTATAATGATCCTCAAATTCAAATTCAATTCAAATGATTTTATTTTCTGTGAGGAACTTCATTTGTGCAGTGGACAGACAAGCCAAATAGGACAATCACAAGACAATCATAGCAAGTCATCAACATGATAGATAATAATTGTCTGGAGCCATGGTACATACAAATTAAAAATACTAAAAACTAAGAATAAAACCGTGGGGCAGTAATAGTGCAATAGTGCCACAGGAGTAGTGCTGGTGTCTGGTGTCCTAAATAGATTTTAGAAGGATACTAAAGATCACAGCAAAACTGTAAACCCATAGCCTATGGGAATAGAATATCATAGTGAATCCATAGAAAATAAAAAAAATAGTAAGTATAAGAAAGTCACTATAAACTGATTATTGAGTACCAAAATCACACTATAAGCCCCTTTAGCAATAGTATAGTGATTTTTCATTAGAGTGATGTCAGAACAGCGGACATTTTGTTAAAGTCAACATATTAAAGAATAAAACAGCTTAAAATCTAGAAAATTTGACCTGCTACTTGTCGACCAATTCATTTATAATCTAAGGTTTCCAAAGGACCCTTAACAGATATAGCCTACATTAGGCCACCGATCCCCATTTGATATGATTTTGTCTCTGGGACGCCCTATCTGAGAAGGTTATATTTTATTTTTTTAAGATGATTTAGAAAAGAATGACACAACAGTTCATATTATGGTCGGAGAGATAAGAATGGAGAGAGTGAACCCTATAATCAAATTAGTCACCTACACATCTCCTCATTATGCTAACTTTTAGTGAATAAAATATAAGTAAAGGTGTAGTTAAGCTATTTTGCTGAGGATCCAACGTGGGACCCTTTTCAAGGACCCCCTAGAGGGGCTCCGGACTCCATTTTGGGCACCATTGCTATAGCCTGTCGACTTCTCTTTCTCCCTCCCTCTCTCTCTCTCTCTCTCTCTCTCTCTCTCTCTGCTCACTGCTGGAGAAAACAAATCTCCCAGACTATGAGACAGACAGACAGACAGAGCAGACAGACAGACGGAGAGACACCCCCGCATAGTTTCCGTCAGCCGGGTGACGTCTCCGCCTCTCAGCCCGTGTGCAGTGTGACGTTACGGGACTGTAGTGGTGCCTCTAGCTGCATCTTGTTGACGGTCCGCCAGTCTTTCAGTACGGAGAAGACCCCGAGCGAGTGCGGACGACCGACGGCGTTCAGGCAAGTGTTTACCCGATACAAGATGGAGATTTGTGCCATTTTTTAATGAGCGGTGTCTTAATTTGTTGATCGCGGATCCCCGGTGACGGTTGAGTTTGGATTCCAGTGTTTTGTCGCAGCGGACGGACGGAGGGGGACACGCGCTGTGACTGAGGATTTAACGAGTCGAGCTAGCTGGGTTAGCCTGCTCTATCGCTGTCTGTCCTGGTGTTAGCCAGCTTCATCGGTCCCTGTCCCGGGTTAGCCTGCTTTATCGCTCACTATGCGGGGCTAGCCTGTCGTATCCACTGTGTTGGGATAGCTTGCTTTATCGCTCTATATTCCGGGGCGAGCTGAGTTAAGTTAGCCTGATTTATCACTCACTATGTTGGGGAGAGCCGAGTTAACTCAGCCTGTTTTATCGCTCTCAGTGCTGGAACGAGCCGGGTTAAGATAGCCTGCCTTATAGCTCAGTATGCTGGGGTGAGCTGGGCTAGCCTGCTTTATATCTCACTATGCTGGGTTAGCCTGCTTTATATCTCACTATGCTGGATTAGCCTGCTTTATCGTTTACTATAACGTTACCGGGGAGAGCTGGGTTAGCCAAGCTAGCTAACGCCGTTAGTTACTGTGTATTCAACGTTACCCGTTCGTCTGAAAACGACGAGATATTTCTCTAATGTGTGCTAGCCGAATGCGCATATTTTCTACACTTTCAGCTTCCCGGTGCGTAAATGTTTGTATCCCATACGATATCATATTTACGAATTAAAATACAAAGTAATTCGTATTATTTAATGTTTTATTTCAAGCGAGTGGACGGTCGGTATACCACTCAAGCTCTACCTGTGTGTGACATGCTGGTTGGCTACGAGGCAAACCGAAATTATAAATCCTATGGTAAACTGGGTAAATCGGCGTGTGTATGTAATGTCGTCTCGACCGCGGTGCCTTCCCAGACCAGACTGTAGACAGTGAATGTCATTATCAGCGCTGTCTGCATACCAGTGCCATCGTGGCGAGCCAGCAGAGGAGGCGAAGTACAGTTTGCAGACTGAGAGGAGGGAGGTGGGGTAGCTGGATGGAGCAGGGCAGTGTATTATACGCGGTGTCCTTGCAGCGAAGGATACTAGAAGAGAGTGTGTGTGTGTAGGGGGGGGGGGTGACATTTCGAAATATTTCCTAATATCAAGGTGGTGCGCATTTGCCGAGACACTAGGTTGTTATCAAAACAGTGCGTTGTTATTAAACGAAACGATGCATGCGTTATGTTTGCTGAAAAGATGTCCCGTTTGGTTAGAGGCTGTTTAGCTAAACCGGAGTCCCGTATGCCGAATGGAGCTGAAGCTCCCTCGCCGTAGACCTTCATTTATTGACGTTGGTAGCTGAAATGCAGCGTTTTGCAATCGGTCCACGGTGATTTTGGTTTAAAATACCCACACAGCCCGCTTCAGAATCGAGCCATTATTTTAAACTACAATAGCATTGCAATTGGTGGAAAAAGATGATGCTGAAAATTGTAAAAGCGTACGCCGTGTAAATCCAGTCACTATGGACAATTTACTGAATATGCGTTATAGCTTTAGTACATTTTGACGAGCCGAAACCCCTTAAGCGTAGATTCAGAAATTAGAGATTATCATTATAATATCAAAGGACAAATGATGGATGTTGCCTTTTCAATCAGAGGTTGTCTCGTTAATGTACGTCCAATCTACCCTCTCTCGGTGTCGTATTGCAGTAGTAGCCATTATCAACTACATTGCCTTTTAAGTTGGGGATACAAATTGTTGTTTACCTTATCACGGTCGATTTAGTAATTCCGCTAAATAGCGAGAGAGTGAGGGGGAAACACCGCTTTGGACACGATTGAATGTCAAGCTGTGCACGTCGGTCGCAATTGAATGAAGGGAATGACTGCTGTTACTCTTTTATCAATTGTTTTTCACCCAATTGATGGGGTCAGCGTGGGGTAAGCAGACCTGGGGGAAGGCACAATGGTTGGGAAGGGCACTTTCATTTGCAAAGTGATAATTTTGTGACCCTTGTGTACCAGACTGCAGTTAACAATGTAATGGAAGAGGGGCAGGGTCGTTGTGAATTTCGCTTGGGTTGTCTGTCTGGCCAACTGGTTTTGCTTGTTAAAACTCGCACTTTGTGTTGGAAATTTTGTTTCACTACCATTGGTGAAAACCTGGATGCAAATTCCCCCTGGGGTTCAATTACAAGGACTGAAAAGCCTTGTGTTTGTGTGAAGTATGGTAATGGCCATTTGGCTTAGTGGTCCATGCAAACAGCCATTGACCTCTTCAGCCCCCAGCCGGGACAGCTGCCATAAAACATTTAAACTCCTTATGGATGTTTCATGCTCCACAGCATTTTTTGATGAGATAATATTCAATTTGTTTATTCCTCTACAAGGAGGAAATCGATTAGCTATAGTTTGGATTGAGATTGAGTATTTTCCCCCCCTTTTCTCTCTTTTCTAAATTCCTCTTTTCTTTTCATGCTTAGGAAGCAGACCAAAACACAGAAAACTTCAATCACCATCATGCATGTGTCTGAATACCAGAAGATTTGTATCATTTGAAAAGCGATAAGGAGAAAACACAGACCTAGAGGAATACAAGAACTCAGCCAACAGACAGAAAGAACAATAAACCCGTGCTCAGACATGGCCAGCACCCAGACCAGTTTGAAAACCCCCTTCAAAGACTTGACCTCATTCAAGGGCAACATGAAACGGCTGTACAGGGAGCGACTGGAGGACGCGCCCATCAAAAAGCGGGTGATGGCGGAGATCAACCTGAAGCGCCGTAGCTTGGATTCCCTCCCCAGGACCCCCAAGGTGAAGAGGGAGCACGCTGAGGAACTGCGCCACGACTCTGACATGGATGTTGAGGGACGGGCCGAGCTGCATGTGGTCGGCTCTGCCAAAGCTCTGGACCTGAGCCCGGGGCTCAAACACACGCTGGCCCAGTTCACCCTCAGCAGCCAGAGCTCCCTTGGGGGCCCAGCTGCCTTCTCAGCCCGCACTGGCCAGGAGCACTCCCCCGCCGGCATGCCCCCCCTGCCCTCCCCTCCAGTTCTGGGAGGGGGCCCCCTGCTGGTTCCCTGCGACAGCTCTACTGAGCTCACCCATTCTCTGCTGGAAGGAGAATCTATCTCCTGCTTCGCTGTGGGGGGAGAGAAGCGCCTCTGCCTGCCCCAGGTGCTCAACTCGGTGCTCCGTGACTTCTCGCTGCAGCAGATCAATGCCGTGTGCGATGAGCTCTACGTCTACTGCTCGCGCTGCGATGCCGAGCAGCTGCACATCCTCAAGGTGCTGGGGATCCTGCCGTTCAACGCACCCTCCTGTGGCCTCATCACCCTCACAGATGCACAACGGTTGTGCAACGCCCTGCTGCGTCCCGGTGCCGCCTTGCCTGCTGACCCCAGTGGCAAGCTGCCGGCCCAGGGCCTGCTGAAGGAGAGCGAAGCCAGCTTCCAGGTGGAGCACCAGTGCCTGGGGAAGTGCCAAGGCCTCTTTGTGCCCCAGTTCTACACCCAGCCCGAGGCGCCCTGCATCCAGTGCGTAGAGTGCCAGTTACTCTTTTCACCGCAGAAGTTTGTCATGCACTCGCACAAGTCACCTGATAAGAGGACCTGCCACTGGGGCTTTGACTCAGCCAAGTGGCCCTGCTACCTGCAGCTCGCCAGGAAGTACCAGGGCACGCCCGAGGAGCCGCAGCTCAAGCAGCTGCTGGACGAGGTCAAGGAAAAGTTCCACTACCAGCTCAAGAGGTCGCTAGACAAAGTAAGTTCTCCTCTGAGTGATACCAGTTTCTTTGTAACTGTGTCTGGGCTTGCTTGCTTGCATGCAGGAAAAATGTCATTCATCATCAAGTTGTCTGGTAAGCAAGCCAATCCAAGCTGTGGTTTTGTTATGTTTGGATAATTTGCTCTGAAACTCTCCATGTTGGCTGTCCTATTTGGGTCTTCTCCTCTCTGTAACGTTCCAGTCCCATGTTCTGTGTGTCCTGCAGCTGTGAATAAACTATCTCACTGCTGGTGTTTTCTTAAACCAGTGCTGACCTAGTATGTGTGAGTGAGGCCTGGGACAGGTGGTGACATATGTCTGGCCAGGTCTGATTGGATGAGGCTCGGCCAGCTGGCCTCAGCCGAAGGGGAAGTGCATCATTTGTCCCCTCAGGTCACCAGGGGGTCACTTGGAATGGCATTGACCAAAAGGCCAAAATAGGAAGGAGAAGGCTCTTTGACTCCTGTATTGGGAATAAAAGTTTTGACTGATCACCATCAGTCAGTTCTTAGACCTAATATTAACTGACTTTTGCAATTTTCCAAGGTTCTTGGAATTTGTGCTTTTGCATATTCCTCCTAGACATACACACAAACACACCCCTATGCATAATGTATTTCTTAAGAGCACAACGTTGCCTAAAGAGGACCTTCTCTGGAACACTTTAGGGTACAGTGTCTTGCTAAATGGCATTTTGGCAGTGTTGGCGGGGCCTCTAGATGTAGTACCGGCCACCCTCCAGTCACCAAAGGACAGCTGGACTTCACTCCCCTGTCAGTGCCAGGGATTGAACCTGTTGGTCTCCAGTGACCCTTTTTACCTCTGGGCAAACCTGCCGCCCTGAAAGGGGAATGGCTTCATTGCATCACCAGTAGTTATCATTGAAGGCCAGAATGCTGCGGAGTGTTCCAAAGAGGACGGTTTTCCCAATTGTTTTGATTTTTGCTATGTGAAAAAAAAATTGTGTCAGTGTGGTACCAAAGCCACAAGGGCAACAAGCCTATTGAAAAGTCAGCATTCAGTGGGGGGAAAAAGCTCTAGATTGTTTCCCTGCCATTGACTGGCCTATGTCTCATGACCTCCCTCTGACCACAGTGGAACACCTTTTTTGTATTGTTTTCTGGGTAAAGGTTGGGTTGTGTTTTTGTTGTGTTTGGTGGGGTTTGTTCATGACCAGCTACAGTAGAAGGGATTGGAACAGCTACCTTTTAGCTAGTATTTACAGCAGGGTTGTTCTCACTTCACTTTAAAATCAACCAGTGCAGATGGGTTTTTTTGTCAAAGTCTAAAGAGTGACTTTAAAACCTTTTTTAAGGTCTACATTGAATGAAATAATTGAACAAATGTTCTGTTGTTGACGAATGAACTACAGCCTCATTTTACATTTAGAACTGAAAGGGACTCGACCACTTTGACCACAAGGGAACTGAAGGGACTTTGGTTATGACAGTAGTGCGGCAGGCAGTGGGTTAAGTGAGAGACTGTGGAGCAGACAGGCACTGGAGTGTGTATTTATAGTGTGTGCAGGTGTGAGACCGTGCGCCGCTGCAATTCAGCACACACATTCAGTACTGTTTGTGTATGTGGGATAGGGAGAAGCCTAGCCCTCTCCCCGTGTGTTTAACTTGGTGTGAGTGTGCCGGAAATACCGTCTGCTGTCTCGTCTAGCGCCCCGACCGCATTCCTGTCCCACCCCCAATCTTCCTCCTCCTCCGCCTTGGCTGGAGGTACATGTCTTGGAAGATGTAGACATTCTTTCGCAAAGGCATAGACGTTTCAATACTACAGGTGAAACACACTCACAGACTCAGGCACACCCACACACACCCACACACATACACACAACCAGCAATCTGCGTGCACGTACACAGACACAAGGTGGATGATGAGTCCTACACTCCTTGCTGTGTGTGCGCGCGACATTGCCACCCTCCCTGTGCGTAATGAGCTGCTAACTGGAGGCTAGTATGACACATCTTTGTCTCTCTGTGTCTCACACTTTGCCAGTCTCTCTGCAGCCTCTGTCTCACCACAGTTTCAGGTGCTGTCTTCTCTTTGTTGGGGGATTTCTCTGCTGATGTTTTTTTTTTTTTTGGTCAGCTACTGTCGGGCTGCAGTAGCTGGTTTTTACACTGTTCTGCTATTCATAGGGCAGGGCTTGATCGGCTACAGTGTTGGCGTACAAATGGGGAAGTGACATTTTATGCAACAATTAAGTCTGTGTAGACAGACAGACGATTACAAATGGCCAAATTCCTGGAAAGACACTTGCCTGTAAAGCTGCAGGAAGCAGGTGACTTTGGCACTGGAAGAGGACCCCCACCTCCCCAGAGCGGATGGACGGGTGTGTGAAAGGTCAGCGGCCAGAGAACGAGGTGACCCAGCGCTGGCCCGCTCCACTCAGGACACTGGGGTTCCCTTCCAAGTCAAACGGCTCTCTGTTTGCGTGTGTGTATGTGTGTAATGGAAGTATGTGTGTGTTTGAGTGAGCAGGAAGTAAGGCAGACGGACATGTCTCTCACCCTGAACATCCTCCAGACTCCCAGCGTCCAGCCGCTTCCACTGCGCTGGCTGTGTGACTCATAGTTTCCACATCCCAGTGGATGTTAGTGAAAGGCCAGCCAGCCAGCTTATAGCCCCACATACCTTCAGAAAGATGGCCCGGTGTGTTGGTTTAACCCCGACTCCAGACCCTCTCCCCACCGGCCCTTATTTACACAGTGTCAATGTGCACATTTAAAAGCAGTTCAAGGTTTTACCAGAGAGCTCTGGGACCGCTGGAAGAGAAGAGACACGAACAAGGGAGCCTTCTGGAAGTTTTTTCCCTCCTCCTCCAATGGCTACTAGTCCCATATCCTGTCGGGAGTGTTTGGTTTGAGAAGGTGCAGTTAAAAACTCCAGGACTTGGTCTCTATAAATGGCTCTTTGTGCCCCCAGGCACCGCTACCTAGCCTGCCGATCCCCGCAGTGTAAATAGAGCTTGCTAGACAGACGCCACCAACGGACAGCAACAAGCCAAAGGCTTATCTCAAGAGTTGCTCTAGTGTCCAACAAACAATGAGTTCATTTGGCCTTCAGGGGTTGACAAACACTGGTACTTTCCTTCGAGTCACCTACATAGTGTGTCGTCATTTTTATTGGGAGAAATTTTTTGTTTCTTCACTTATGACTAGACAGGAGGAAACATAAATTCCCTTTTGATCATCACCCCTCTCCCCGCCCCTTACCTCCTTGTGAAATATCTGTCTAGCTGGAGGGACATTTTGTTTGTTTGGGCTGCATGTTTACATGGCCTGTCATCAGACAAGCTGTAGCGAAGCAATGTATTACAAAACTCAATGACAAAATCCCTAGCAGATAGTTATCTTACTCTCAGTCATTAGGGCTTAAACTGTTTTAAGTTACTGTATTCTAAGATACTGTTATAAATTTTGAATTTAGTTACATATATATTGGGCAGAGTAATAAACAGAATTTGAATAGAAGAAAAACCTGTGTGACCTGGTTTGGTGTCATGAACTTTTCTTAGTCAATATGTATTGGGGGGGGGGGGAAACAATACTATGACACTGTTCTACTGCCAAAAATAAGAAAAAATATTAAGACATGATATTTTGGCCGTATTTCCCAACCCTAACTGGTTATTAGCTTAACCACGGCAGAGCAACATAGTGAACATAACTGCGTGTGTGTTGCTCATTTGCCTCAGCCCTGTTTGTAGCGTTGTGTTGGCCCAGAGTCAGCAGTGTCAGACGGAGAGAACAGCCTTCCTCTGTCTGTCTCCCTGGCCAGGCTGAGACAGTGGCTGCGGCACAGACGGCAGACAGCTGCATCTCTCTGGCTTCCTCTATTTGCTATTTGGAAACCAGTGACTTCATTACCGCAGACCAGTGCAGCTGCACTCTCTGGCTGTCTCCTTGGCTGTCTCTTCTGTTTGTCTATCTGCTTGTCAGTCATTCTCCTGGGCTGTATCTAATTGGATTTTGGCCGGCCTGCTGATCGTTCACTGCCTTTGCTATCTCTCCCTCTTCCTACCTCCTCTACCTCTTCCTTTATCTCAATGTCCATCTCCCATCTGCCTACCTCTCTCGGGTTCATGTCCTCACACATCCTGACTTATGGCCTCCAGTCTGCTCTTTACTATATCATCCTTTGCTCGCCATCATGCCTTTCTACTTCCTCCTCAGATCCCAGACAGTTTTACCAATGCCCGCGTGTGTCTTTAAACAGTCAGTACCCCCCAGGCCCCAATTAGCAGACAGTAACAAAATAAGCAGCCAAATGACCCGATAAGTCGATCGTTACATAAGCAAGAAGACCACTTGTGTGCGTCTGCGAGGCGGATGAGAGGAAAGCCAGCGGGTATTGATCGGGTCTCCGACCTTGATGGATGTGGCGAGTCGCAGGGTGACACCGACACTGAAGAGGGGGGAGGAGATGGAGTGCGAGGGAGGCAGGTGGAAATAGAAGAAGAGTGAAAACAGGAGACCCAGTCACAGGGGCCACAGCCAGCGTTACATAAGTTGCTGTCTGTGTCCAGACATGTGCACCAGTCTCCCAAGTTAACCTCACCTCTCCGTCCGCCGTCGCCTGTATTCACCGCCGTAACTCAGACAGGCTGCCAGACAGAACTAGTGTCAGGCAGACAGACAGAAACAGGGCAAGTGTGGTCAGAAAGCATGCCGCCCCCGGGGGAGGCACATGAGCCTGAACTGAGGTAAGGGAGGAGAAGAGAGGTGAAGAGAGGTAGAAGAAGAGGAGGGGTGGTTGAGCTTAGGGCAGTTGGCTCCTACTGTTGTCACAGTCACAGCCTCCCCCAACCTTTCCCTCCCACTTTTTCTTTCTCTCGCGCTTCCTCGAAACAAGCAATGCCCACAGCGAGTGGGTTGTTCTGGGGGGCTTGGGCCTCAGCTCTTCTCTCCCTGGGTGAAAAATTAACCTCCCAAGACCTGAGCTGAACTGAACATCTAGCCTGGAACAGCCCTCTTGCTCGGCCAATCACATGCCGGCTAGCTTGCATTCCCCCCTTAGACACTCACTCCTTTACCCCCCCACGCACACCACCCATACACATATTTCTATGTCTGTTTGTATGTTTTTCAAAAACCACTCAAACACAATTATCCACTTAAAACTGAAATTATAGCAGCTTTGAATGCTGGCCTAGAATAACCGACAGTCTGTCATGTCCTGAACTGACGAGCCTGTATGTAGTTTGGTGTGGGAGACTTTCAGCGTTCCCTGTACACAACAGGCTGTGCTTCGGCCTGTGTTTGCTGCCTGTTGTAAAGGGCTAAATGGGGCCCCGCTGGGTGGGAGGGGCTGAGCTGAGGGGCCTCTGGTATGTCTCCATCAGGTCAGCGCCAGTATCACAGCTCCATAACAGCTTTGCAGCGTGGTGGAGGAGCGCCAAAGTGTTCATTACTTCTCTGTCCTTGTCTAAAACGGATGGGAGTGTTTTGATCTCCAACATCCAACATTTGAAAATGACCCCTGGCATCAGCCTCAGTTCAATTCACCACCTGGATTAGTTGAGTGGGAGAGAGCTCACAACCAAGCTGTGCACTACAGCCAGGGAAAGAAACAAACTTTTACATCCATCGCCTAACCACAGTTAAAATTAACCATTGTTTGGCTGGTGGCCTGTGTTAATTTCCCACCCTGGCTACAGCTTATTTGCGATGGTTTCCTAGGTACGGGCTCTTTTCCCACCTCGCCACCAGAGAAGACAATGCATGGTTGTGGGACTGATGTGCGCTAGCCACAGCAGCAGGCAGCAGAGATAGGCCAGCCCAGATACAGAGGAGCCTCTGCCACGTCTGCCAACAGACACATAGACTAAACAAACCGGCTAAGGCCCTCCCAGCCAAATCTGCTCCAGGCTTTAAAAGGGCCCCGGACTGACAGCCTGTTTGCATGTTTGCCGCGCTCTGGCTCTCCCCCCTCAGGGCTTCAGACCAGTTTGTTGCTTCTAAGGAAAATGAGAGGGAGAGTGAGTGAAACAGAGGGAAACATAATGGGCTACGAGTTCAAACAAGACTGGAAGAAGAGAAAGCAGTTTGGATCGTAACACGGCAGTCTAGCTAGCCTGGGTTGTTTTTGCATGAGACCAGAATAATGAGGAGCCTTGGTATTAATTAATCGATGTGTTGATGAGAAGATTAACTGTCCAGTGTCTCATCTCCCTGGGAGACAGTCAGAAAAGGAGGGGCGTTGTGTGATGTGTGTGTGTGTGTGTGTGTATGTGTGTGTTGGGGGTGGGGAGACGGAGGCGAGGGAGGTATACTGTAAAAGGACTGTGGGAGTCTGCCAGCCTGAGTGTATGTCTGTGTGCAAACAGAGGGAGCGCGTTTGCATTTGAAAGGCGCTTCTGTGCCGCCTTCCCGGTGGGAACGGTGATTAATGGAGATATAAATGGAGAGACCCAGAGACGGCGCTTTCCATAGGAGCACCATATACACAGCAGACACACACACACCATATAGGCACTTAGACTCCCTCTCATATTTTCTCCCACAGCCCCAGTCTCCCAGACAGGCAGATAAACAGAGGATATCAAAGGCGTGTCATGAGTCCCGCTGGGCTGCCACCCGGCACATCCACAACACATTAAGCCCAGCCGCTGCACTGATCAATTATGCATGATGCAAACACAGGGAAATCGGGGGAAAATAGTCAGGCTGTACGATTAAAGGAATCCCCATCCCTCCACTT